>NC_041385.1:646186806-646236104 GCF_002162155.2 Triticum dicoccoides | reverse complement strand
GGGGGCGCGCGGCCTGCCCTAGGCAGCCCCTCTCTCTCTTTCCCGTATGGCCCAATAAGGCCCAATACTTCTCCCCGGCGAATTCCCGTAACTCTCCGGTACTCCGATAAATACCCGAATCACTCAGAACCTTTCCGAACTCCGAATATAGTCGTCCAATATATCGATCTTTACGTCTCGACCATTTCGAGACTCCTCGTCATGTCCCCGATCTCATCCGGGACTCCGAACTCCTTCGGTACATCAAAACTCATAAACTCATAAACTCATAATATAACTGTCATCGAAACGTTAAGCGTGCGGACCCTACGGGTTCGAGAACTATGTAGACATGACCTAGAACTATTCTTGGTCAATAACCAATAGCGGAACCTGGATGCCCATATTGGCTCCTACATATTCTACGAAGATCTTTATCGGTCAAACCACATAACAACATACGTTGTTCCTTTTGTCATCGGTATGTTACTTGCCCGAGATTCGATCGTCGGTATCCAATACCTAGTTCAATCTCGTTACTGGCAAGTCTCTTTACTCGTTACGTAATGCATCATTCCATAACTAACTCATTAGTCACATTGCTTGCAAGGCTTATAGTGATGTACATTACCGAGAGGGCCCAGAGATACCTCTCCGACAATTGGAGTGACAAAACCTAATCTCGAAATACGCCAACCCAACATGTACCTTTGGAGACACCTGTAGTACTCCTTTATAATCACCCAGTTACGTTGTGACATTTGGTAGCACCCAAAGTGTTCCTCCGGTAAACGGGAGTTGCATAATCTCATAGTTACAGGAACATGTATAAGTCATGAAGAAAGCAATAACAATATACTAAATGATCAAGTGCTAGGCTAACGGAATGGGTCATGTCAATCACATCATTCTCCTAATGATGTGATCCCATTAATCAAATGACAACACATGTCTATGGTTAGAAAACATAACCATCTTTGATTAATAAGCTAGTCAAGTAGAGGAATACTAGTGACGTTGTGTTTGTCTATGTATTCACACATGTATTATGTTTCCGGTTAATACAATTCTAGCATGAATAATAAACATTTATCATGAAATAAGGAAATAAATAATAACTTTATTATTGCCTCTAGGGCATATTTCCTTCAGAAACTATCTTCGAAGATCATCGAGAACTTTTCAGGGCTCATGAGAAGTTACGCTTTGAAAAGCTCAATCTTGAGCAAGAGCATGAGTTCTTAAAGGCAATCAATGATGATCTCCGTAAGAAAAGTTCTTCTTACATTGCCAAGCGTTTACTCCTATCTACTTACATGCCTCAAGTCAAGTCTGGTAACAAGTACAAGAAAGATACTTCCACTAGTAGTAACAATAATAATGTTAAATCCAATATTGTTGCATCTAGTAGTTCTCTTGATTCCACTAATGATTCTCTTAGCCAAGTTACACTTGAGCAAGAAAATAGCTTATTGAAGGGAATTATAGAGAAAGGTGTTTACAAGAGCCTTGCCGGGAGTAAGCAATTCGAGGAAATTGTACGTAAGCAAGGAAGACACCGAAAGAATCAAGGTGTTGGTTTTGAACGAAAGTTCAATGCCAATGGAGTTGAGTGGGAAGAAGATCAATACCCCAAGACGAAGTTTGTTCCTCAACAAGAGAAGTATGATCCTACTTCCTTCAAGGGAACACAAGCTCAAGATGATCTTCCTCCACAAGACCACAAGAACAAAGGCAAGGATAAGCTTCAAGAAGAGATTGATGCATTTGAAGAAGCACCTAAGGTCTCGGTCAAGTGGATTCCCAAGACTACATCAAGTTCTACTTCATCAAGTACAACTACAACTCCAAGGATTCCCATCAAGATGATGTGGATCCCGAAGAAGAAGAACTAGAGAGTTCTTGAGGGTGACTCCGCCAACATTCTTCACTCATATCCTTATGGCAAGGACAAGTGCAATCAACTTCCACATCTTGCACTAGTTCAAGGAGTCACAAACCCTCATGTTGGTAAGGCAAGGGACAAGGTAACCTAATGGTTTCATGGACATCATCTTGTGTGTGCATCACTCTATGTCTATGGATATTCTTGTTTGTTCCTTGTGGGCGACGGCCATGGTGGGATAGACAAGGTTGCTTCTTCGTGGACCCTTCGTGGGTGGAGCCCTCCGTGGACTCGCGCAGCCGTTACCCTTCGTGGGTTGAAGTCTCCATCAACGTGGATGTACGATAGCACCACCTATCGGAACCATGCCAAAAACATCCGTGTCTCCAATTGCGTTTGAATCCTCCAAACCCTTCCCTTTACTTTCTTGCAAGTTGCATGCTTTAATTTCCACTGCCTATATACTCTTTGCATGCTTGCTTGAATTGTGTGATGATTGCTTGACTTGTCCTAAGATAGCTAAAATCTGCCAAACTCTAAAATTGGGAAAAGGTTAAGTTTTTAATTGGTCAAGTAGTCTAATCACCCCCCCCTCTAGACTTACTTCATGGTCCTACACGGCGATGATGAAAATCCAGTCGAGGATAAACCTCCTGGGATACAGCCGAAACACCGACGTCAGTGGCGCCGCTCTAAGCCACGCCGTAGTAAAAACAGCAATACCATCACAGAAGAGGACAACACTCCGGACGGTGCCGAAAACAATGAAGACCCCGTTGAGCCGACCTCTGAACATGAGGAACGGGATGATGGGCGAGTCAGCCCTAGCGAACAGGCCATGAACGAAGACTTGGAGGATAGCAACTACCTTTCACTCTCCGAGGACGAGGTTAGCCTTGGTGACGAAGATTTCATCGTGCCTGAAGAGCCCGCCGAACAGGAACGCTTTAACCGTCAGCTAATTGCCACTGCAAGAAGCCTGAAAAAGAAGCAGCAGCAGCTTCAAGCTAATCAAGATCTGCTCAATGAAAGATGGAATGATGTCCTGGCAGCCGAGGATATGGCCTCGAGCTCCCAACCAAAAGCTACCCGAAGCGCAAACTGTTACCACAGTTCGATGACGAGGAGCTGGAGCCCATCCTACCAAGGTACAATACGACTGACCGACCAGCACGTGGCCGGGACAAAGCGGCACTTCAAGCCGAACACCAGCCCGTGCTACCTCACCGAACAAACAGAAATACAACAGCTCATGGATATTCACATGACCTGCGACGTGATTTGAAAAAGAGAGCAGGTCAGACAAGATCAATCTATGGATCACGGGGGCGTGCCTCGATGCGCGATGATGGCCATCTGGCTGAACGTGACAAACATAACCACGTCCGGGCCGAAAACCGCAGACGAGCTCCATCCGAGCTATGTCACGACTTGGCCCGATATAGAGGCACCGCACACCCCCTTTGCTTCACTGACGAAGTAATTGGACATGATTTCCCAGAAGGGTTTAAACCGGTAAACATCGAATCATATGATGGCACAACAGACCCCGCGGTGTGGATTGAGGATTTTCTTCTCCACATTCATATGGCCGGCGGTGATGATCTTCACGCCATCAAATACCTCCCGCTCAAACTCAAGGGACCAGCTAGATACTGGTTAAACAGTCTGTCCAAAAACTTCATTGGCAGCTGGGACGAATTGGAGGGTGCCTTCCTCGACAACTTCCAAGGCACATATGTCCAACCTCCGGATGCCGATGACCTAAGTCATATAATCCAACAGCCTGGAGAGTCAGCCAGGAAATTCTGGACTCGGTTCCTAACTAAAAAGAACCAGATTGTCGACTGTCCAAACGCCGAAGCCCTAGCGGCCTTTAAGCACAGCATCCGCGACGAATGGCTGGCCAGACACCTCGGCCAGGAAGAACCGAAGTCCATGTCAGCCCTTACACACTCATGACCCGCTTCTGTGCGGGCGAAGACAGCTGGCTAGCCCGTAGGAACAACAATACAAGCGAACCTGGCACTTCTGAAGCCAGAAACAGCAACGGCAAGCCCCGACGCAATAGACATAAGCGTTGAAACAACGGTGATAGTACCGAAGACACGACGATCAACGCTGGATTCAGTGGCTCTAAGTCCGGTCAGTGGAAGAAGCCATTTAAAAGGAACAATCCGGGCCCGTCCAGTCTGGACCGCATACTCGATCGACCATGCCAAATCCATGGCACTCCTGATAAACCAGCCAATCATACCAACAGGGAATGTTGGTCTTCAAACAGGCCAACAAGTTAAATGCCAAGAATAAGGAGAAAGGGTCGCAAAGCGATGACGATGACGAGGAACCCCGACCACTGAACACAGGGGGACAGAAGAAATTTCCCCCCAAGTGAAAACGGTGAACATGATATACGCCACCCATATCCCCAAGAGGGAGCGCAAATGCGCACTCAGGGACGTCTACGCGATGGAGCCAGTCGCCCCAAAGTTCAACCCATGGTCCTCGAGTCTGATCACCTTCGATCGCAGGGACCATCTGACCAGTATCCGTCATGGCAGTTCAGCCGCACTGGTCCTTGACCCAATTATTGATGGATTCCATCTCACGCGAGTCCTCATGGATGGTGGCAGCAGCCTGAACCTGCTCTATCAGGATAAAGTGCGCAAAATGGGTATCGATCACTCAAGGATCAAGCCCACAAAAACCACCTTTAAAGGTGTCATACCAGGTGTAAAGGCCTGTTGTACGGGATCAATCACACTGGAAGTGGTCTTCGGATTCCCGGATAATTTCCGAAGCGAAGAGTTAATCTTCGCTATCGTCCCTTTCCGTAGTGGTTATCATGCACTGCTTGGACGAACCGCATTCGCTAAATTCAATGTGATACCGTACTATGCCTACCTCAAGCTCAAGATGCCCGGACCACACAGTGTAATAACGGTCAACGGAAATACGGAGCGCTCCCTTCATACTGAGGAGCACACCGTGGCCCTTGCAGCAGAAGTACAGAGTAGCCTTTTTAGGCAGAACCTCAATTCGGCAGTAAAGCCCCCGGACACCATCAAGCGAGTCCAAACTACTCTGTAGCAGGACCGTCTAGCTCGTCCAGAGCTCGACTAGCAATTCAGACTCCGCCCCAGCCCCAATCAAGCGATGACATTCGTGCCGCGCGTACATTACTACGAACTTAAAGTACCATGGGCATGGACGGAGGCACAGCTAGACCACGGTCCACAATGCGGCTCAACCGCCCCTGGATCCACATTCCTTCACTTTTTCTCTTTCTTTTAGGTTTTTCTCTTCTCGAGTCTTTTTTTGATAACCTGATCATCGGACCCATCACGGGACGGATACACCAAGATGGCAAGGGGCTTTGATGTACAAGGGAATTCCCAGGTAGTCTCTGCTAATGATCGTTATACCTGTTTTAAATACCCGCACGCAGCTCGCCCTTGGTCATGGCATGTTAAATAGCCTTACTTGCTTATCACATTACTTGTACAAGTACGCCTCGATGTATTAATCAAATTACAATGGAAAATAATTTGTAGCGTCAGCTTATTACTTGATTTTTTCCTTGTCTTTGTATTTTTTATCAATTGCACCCGTACACTCTGGTACGCATTAATTCGCCAGGGGCTTCATCATGCCCCACAATACAGCAATAAAGTCCGAACACTTTTACAGTACAGTTCGGCACCCCGAACTTATAGCATTATATGCATCGGCTCCGAATCATGTCGTCAATAGTTGGGTTGCCCGGCTCCTGTGCTTACTACCTTACGTTCCACTATGTCGGCTAGGGTAGTAAAGGGAGAACTACTGCGATTGTGTCCCGGTTCTTTTGGACGAGCACCTCAGTAGAGAAAGCCGAAAAGTGACTATCATGATGCGGCGAGAGCTGGTCAGCTGTTCGAGAGGTTTTCAAATCCTTAGAGATTTTTTCCGCATTATGCGAGGAATCGGTTCTTATCCGATTAGGCGCGTATAGCACCCCGAGTTCGGTCTTCCGAACACCAGGGGCTGTGCCAAAATTTTCATTGTCAAACTCCTATGACTAAGTGAGGGTGATAAAGTCGTATAGTCTGATTGCCTTGTTCGTTGCGCTAAACAACTCCTTTAAGGACCAAAAGGTGGAGTAAAGAGTGTTTAGATTTATCCCTAACACCCCCGTACTATCTACGTGGGGGCAGAAGCCAACGACTTGCCAACTCTCAGATTTTCATAAACGGCCGCATAGGAGGTAAAATTTTAAACTAACAGACCTTATATTACATAACGGATTCGTTTAATATTACATGACATGATAAAATGAATGTTTTCAGGGGAATATGATATCCTTGGCACATTGCTCCGCCACAAGGAGGGACCCATCCAGGACACTATCAAAATACATCTCGGGACGATGGTGCTCCTTGCCCTCAGACGGGCCCTCGGTCATCAGCTGCTTGGCATCCATCTTCGCCTAGTGCACCTTGGCGCGGGCAAAGGCCATCCACGCGGCTTCGATACAGACCGACCGCTTGATGGCTTCAAGCCGCGGGCAGGCACTCACAAGCCGCTTGACGAGTCCGAAGTAGCTGCTGGGCATGGGCTCGGCATGCCATAGCCGGACAATTAAGTCCTTCATGGCTAGTTAGGCCACCTTATGCAGCTCGACGAGCTATTTTAGCTGGTCTCTAAAGGGCACTGGAAGTTCTGGTCCAAGGTATTGGGACAAGAACAACTTCTCCGTAGAGCTCCCTTCTTCGGCCCGATAAAATTCTGCAGCATCTGATATGCTGCGCGGCCGATCCGCAAACGCCCCTGGAGAGCTCCAAATTCAGGTAAGTAAAAGGAACGTTTCCTTCACATACTTTCTTTGCATAATAAAAGCCTTACCCGCCGCGATCTTCTTGGCCGCTTGGATTTCCTGGAGGGCGCTCTGAGCTTTGGCTCGGGCATCTCGTGCGCTCTGGCGGGCCTTGACAAGTTCGGACTCTTGAGTCTTATAATCACGCTCTAAGGACACGTACTTCTTGACGGTGTCCTGGAGCTCTTGCTGGACCTCGCTGACCCGGGCCTCCTGCTTCTCTCGCGCGACGCGTTCCTTGGCCGCTTTGTCCTCGGCCTCGGATAACGCCTTCTTGAGGGCCGCCACCTCGGTCGTGGCCCCTAATAAAGTTCATGACACTTTAGTCAGCATGAAGCATTCATCCTTCCTAAATATGCATGCAGGTTACTAAATACCTTTGCTTTCTTCCAGCTGCTTCTTCACGAGGCCGAGCTCTTCCTCGACCCGCTCCAGATTCTGCTTCAGTCCGGGGACCTATGCAGTATGAGCGGCAACAGCCAGTAGCGACGCCTGCTTACTCACATAGACATCTTATGTTAGACTCCTGCGAAAATTATTTTGATCCTCTGTTCGGCTTTCTTTCCGAACACCGAATAGAGCATCAGGGGCTACTGTCTACACTATGATATTCTTTTACAATTACATCACTTACCTCAAAGCCTGTTAGAAGGCTAGTGCAGGCTTTGGCCAACCCGCTTTTCGCGGCCTGGACCTTTCCAATCATCGTACCCATTAGGGTACAGTGTTCGTCAACAATGGAAGTGCCTTTCAGCGCTTCCAACAACCTGTCTGGTGCCTCTGGTTGGACAGAGGTCACCGGCGGCATAGGTGCGCCCCTTCCCTTCGAAGGGGGTTGCTTGCCTGATTCCAGAACCGTAGGGGTCTCCAGAATTGTATTCGGATGAGGGACAAATTGAATACGGCCCCCATCGTCAGTATCCATGGGGGTCTGCTCCCCCATATGTCCGGTAGCTGAGGCTTCACCCTCTGGCGCCTCCTGTACGGTCGCCGGATTCTCTCCCGGGACGGGGATCCTTCGGGACGACGCTTCGGCGCCATCTAGGTCCCGGGGAGAGGTGGCCGACGGAAGGGTCTCGCTGTTCATCGCCGCTGGGTCCAGCGAATCCTCTGACGAGGACCGCTCAAGGCGGGACTGAGCCGGACTGCAAGTGCATAATGTAAGCACATTAAAATAATAGAGTAAAGAATCCGGATACAAATACGTGTCCGGACACTTACGATTCGGCCAGGGGCTTCTCCCTGGGTTTCCACTCCCAGCTGCTGTTGGTGGCTGTTGTGGAGCTGTCCGGAAAGGAAGCTTTCCCTTTCTTGGACGCCATGGCCCCCGGACGCGTGGGGGTCGTCCTTTTCTTTTTTTTTCCTGCAGGAGGGGAGTGGATTTCTTCCTCTTCCTCCTCTTCCTCGTCATCTTCGGCAGAGGAGCGCGCCTCGGCTTCTTCGGACATCACGTCCAAAGTGCCCTTATGGTGGAGACCACTTCTGGTCCCCTTGGCCTTCTTCTCCGGCACCTCGTAAGGCGCCGGAAACTGCAATTTCGTGAGGAACGGAGTCTCTGGGCCTTCGAGCAGCGGAGTCGGATAGTTAATCTACTCCGCTATCTCTGTCCAGTCCTGAAATAATTGATAGGGAGACTTAGATGCCTTCCTCCAATACGCAAGTAAAGGGTACACCTTGAAAACATGAGAGAACTTACCGGATTAGCTGGGTGAGTTAGGTTGTGCCCACGGTACTTGTCCGTGGCCGGCGACACCTCATTGGCCTTGAAGAGCACTTTCCAGATTTCTTCATGCATCGTGCCGAAGAGCTCTAGTAGGGTCAGGTGCTTAGCCGGATCAAACTCCCACATATATCAAGTTCGACGTTGGCACGGAAGAATCCATCAGACGAGCATGACCTGAATCACGTTGACAAGCTTGACTTTCTTAGTAATCATGCTCTAGACACGCGTCTAGAGCACTGTCAGCTTATACGGAGAGCCCTAGGACAGGCCCTTCTCTTGCCAGGAGGTGAGCCGTATCGAGACTCTGGATCGGAACGCGGGGACCACCGCCTAGTTGGTGTCGCGCGGCTCGGTGATGTAGAACCACCCCGATTTCCACCCTTTGACAGTATCCACAAAGGAGCCTTCGGGCCAGGTGACGTTGGGCATCTTGCCCACCATGGCGCCACCGCACTCTGCCTGTTGACCGCTCACCACCTTAGGCTTCACGTTGAAAGTCTTCAGCCATAGGCCAAAGTGAGGTGGGATGCGGAGGAAGGCCTCACACACGACAATAAATGCTGAGATGTTGAGGATAGAGTTGGGAGCCAAATCATGGAAGTCCAGCCCATAGTAAAACATCAGTCCGCGAACAAATGGGTGGAGAGGGAATCCCAGCCCACGGACGAAGTGTGTGAGAAACACAACCCTCTCATGGGGCTCTGGGGTAGGGATGATCTGTCCCTTGGCCGGAAGGCGATAAGCGATATCCTTGGCCAGGTACCCGGCCTCCCGGAGCTCCTTGATGTCCTTCTTCTTGACGGAGGAGGCCATCCACTTGCCTCCAACTCCATATTTGGACATGGTTGGAGTGCTTTTTTGGGCAGAGAAGGCAAGAGCTTGGGCGCTAGAGCTCGAGAATGGATGGGCAGAGGAAGGAGAAGGCGTGGATGAACGAGGATGAATCCTTATCCCTTTATAAAGGCAGTAAAAGTTATGCGCCTCCCTGCTCACCTTAAAATCTGCCTATTCCCCAAGCGCCATGTAGATGACACGGTTGGGTTACCCATGCCCGTATTGATGAGAATCCCGTGATAAGGGGACATGATCTCTGCTTCGACAAGATGTGCCAGTGAAACCGCACCTCGAAATACGGAGCGACAGGCTAAAAAATGGTTCGAATAAAGACCGGACAGTGAGTGATGTCACACCACAAAAAGTTGTCAGCGGATTGGACTCGTGAAATATTATACTCTCTACGGTTGTGTGTGGTACTTGTTTTGCAGAGTCGGACACATTTCCTGTGTTCGGAAGACTATGTTGGAGTATTCGGAGAAGGAACCCGCCTTGCAATGCCGAAGACAATCTGCATGCCGGACTCATCGTCATTGAAGCCTGGTTCAGGGGCTATTAAGGGAGTCCTGGACTAAGGGGTCCTCGGACAGCCGGACTATATACTTTGGCCAAACTATTGAACTATGAAGATACGAGATAGAAGACTTCGTCCCATGTCCGGATGGGACTCTCCTTTGTGTGGAAGGCAAGCTTGGCGATTTGGATATGTAGATTCCTTTCTCTGTAACCGACTTTGTAGAACCCTAGTCCCCCCCGGTGTCTATATAAACCGAAGGGTTCAGACTTCTAGGGTTTAGCCACAACAATCATAACTTCATAGGCTAGACTTCTAGGGTTTAGCCATCACGATCTCATGGTAGATCAACTCTTGTAATACTCATATTCATCAAGATCAATCAAGCAGGAAGTAGGGTATTACCTCCATAGAGAGGGCCCGAACCTGGGTAAACATTGTGTCCCCCGCCTCCTGTTACCATTAGCCTTAGACGCACAGTTCGGGACACCTACCTGAGATACGCCGGTTTTGACACCGACACGCGTGTCAAGAGGGATAAAGACGACCTGGATCGCGGGCAATCACGCCCGTTGATGCATGCAAATCCGACGCCTGGCAGCCGACCGGCCCAAATTTGAACCAACGTACCGGTGTTGAAATTTGGTTAATCTACCGATCCCTATGAGCGCCCCTAAATTTAGCACTAAAATCACCAAATTCAGCAACTAATTTGTGACATTGAAATCAGAAAACTACACCTCAATCAATAGATTAACCAAACAATGACACTCTCTTTGAACGCCCTGCTCTGAGATGATAGCACTCCTCATGAGGATGAATATCGGGTGCATGCACGCATTTCTCTTCGGGCGCATTTAGCAAGCGATCGTTGGCTCGCTAGGCGTTCGAAGTTGACGACCATATTTGAAAATAGTGTGCCCCCCTAATCCTTATTAGGAAAAGTACCGTGTGAACAAGTAAAAAAAAGAATTAGAAAATTACACATGTGAACAGGTGTGAACACGTTTAATTCGAGTTTTAGAATTTTAAAAGAACATGACTTTTGAATCGAACATCGGAATTAAGATCCATTTTCACACGTGCTCTTTGAAACTAGATCCCACGTGGGTATATTTCGATAAACTTTTTTGTGTGCATTTTAGTTTCCGTTTAGTGCAACTTTCTAGCAGTCGATGTGTAACTATCAATCTGTAACTTTCTCCCTGCCCGTCGACATGCAGTTTTCTTTGATGGCACCTCCACCCCCAAAATACCCCTACCAACGAGAGTGCAAAAAATTTCTGGTGCCCGGATAAATGCTTAGTATTTGATGTGCAACTTTTCCTCTAGCCGTGGATGTGCAGCTTCACGTTTCTCGCCTCGGCCAAGTGCCGAGTAGTGGATGTGCAACTTAGGATGCTACCCCAGCCAACTGCCTAATAGTCGATGTGAACCTTTCCCTTGTACTCCGCAGATGCATAGTTTTCACGCTAGCACCCCGTCTCAACCGCCCATGCTAGTGAGATGTGCAACTATAGGGGCCCAACCATAGGCAACTTTTCTCTTTCCTCATGGATGTGTAGTTTCTTATCATCCAAACAATCCCTAACAGTGAGATGTGCAACTTATTTGTTGCCCCGACCGACTGTCTAGCGGACTATGTGCATATGTGCCCCCGCCAACTGAAAGTACACATTCATAAGTAGGGAGGGAAAGAAGTTGCACATAACTACCAGGCAGTTAGCTGGAATAAGAGACTAAGTTGCACATATCGTTGATATGATAGGTGGGCAGGATGTGCTAGGAATGAAAATTACATATCCACAAGCAAGGAGGGGGAGGGTTGCACATCAACTACTAGGTAGTTGGCTGGGACAACAGACTGGTTGCACATGAGAAAAAGTTGGTTGTCATAGAAAGTTGAGGGCTAGTTTGGCAGCAAAGTTTTTGGAAAGCTGTGGTGATTGAAAACCACAGTATCCCATGGGTGGGCGAGGAATACTATAGTTTCTTAAAGCCAATGTTTTTCTCAGTTTTACATGTGTTTGGCTGGTGTTGTTTTATCAAAGTTTTGATCCAAGTATTTAGTGTGGATTACTGAGTAATTAGCGGCTGTTAACGGCGGCCCGCCCGATCTAGATGTTTTTGTTTTTGAGGGAACCGATCTGGATGTTAGGATCTCTAGAATATGTCTACCCCTGATGTCTATCCTTGATTCACACATGACCTGCGAGACCTAATTATACCTAAACAAATCAAACTGAATCAGCTATAACTAGGAGATATAATACATGTTGTTTACCATATAACAGAAAGAGAAAAATTAGGATGGGTTCGCAGTTGGATATTGTTATCTCGAACGTCAATGTCAACTCTGATTTCCCTGACATTTTCTCCCTTCTATTTAGAAAAAAGAGGTCCGAACCTCTTTTCTAGATACTCCAAAAACACCATAGTTTTTGGGATACTGTGGTTTACAAAACTTCAATTTATGCTGAAGCCAAACACATCAAAGTATTCAAAACCGTTGCTTTTTTCATAAACTACAATATTCTCAGAAAACTTCAAAAAGACTATGCTGCTAAATGCAGCCTAAATCATGTAACTTCAACATTGGTTTTGAAAGAAGCTGCACCATACAGTAATAAAGTTACACCATATAGTAATTGTGTTACACCATAGAGCAACAAAGTTAAGATCAAGTTTGCCAAAACATATACAAATAAGATCTAGTTTTAAAGATCTCGCCACGTGAATTTCAACGGTGAAAACATATATGAATTCTGACGCGCAGTTTCAAAGCCATTGCTTTTTAAAATTTGAAAACTCGAATAAGTGCACATACAGATCCCTCGGATATGAAATCAAATGTGATGTCTAGACGACGTGACCAACCTATGAAAGGATCCAGAAGAGGTGTCTAGAGGGGGGGGGGGTGAATAGACTCTAAGCAAGAAAAGTTGCAGTTTTTAATTTCTTTAAGTTAAAGTGGAGTTTTGGCACAAGTTTAACAATCACAATACATATCAAGCAAGCATGCAAAGAGTTTATGAGCAGCGGAAAGTAAAGCATGCAACTTAAAAGAATGTAAAGGGATGGGATTGGAGTGTGCAAATGCAATTGCAGACACGGATGTTTTTGTTGTGGTTCCGATAGGTGATGCTATCGTACATCCACGTTGATGGAGACTTCAACCCATGAAGGGTAACGGCTGCACGAGTCCACGGAGGGCTCCACCCACGAAGGGTCCACAAAGAAGGAACCTTTTCTATCCCACCATGGCCGTCGCCCACGAAGGACTTGCCTCACTAGGGTAGATCTTCACAAAGTAGGCGATCTCCTTGCCCTGCCAAACTCCTTGTTTCAACTCCACAATCTTGTCGGAGGCTCCCAAGTGACACCTAGCCAATCTAGGAGACACCACTCTCCAAGAAGTAACAAATGATGTGTTGATGATGAACTCCTTTCTCTTGTGCTTCAAATGATAGTCTCCCCAACACTCAACTCTCTCTCACAGGATTTGGATTTGGTGGAAAGAAGATTTGAGTGGAAAGCAACTTGGGGAAGGCTAGAGTTCAAGATTCATATGGTAGGAATGGAATATCTTGGTCTCAACACATGAGTGGGTGGTTCTCTCTCAGAAAATGTATGCTAGAAGTGTAGGCACGTTCTGATGGCTCTCTCCACGAATGAAGAGTGGGTGGAGGGGTATATATAGCCTCCACACAAATTCTAACCGTTACACACAACTTACCAATCTCAATGGGACCGAATCGTCAAACTCGGTCGGACCGATTTAGAAAATAATGTGACCGTTAGGATTTTCGGTGGGACCGACATATCAACTCGGTGGGACCGATATGGTTAGGGTTAGGGCATAACGTAATCTTGGTGAGACAGATTACTCAAACTCGGTGGGATCGATTTTGGTAATAAGCTAACCAGAGAGATTGTGAGGCAAATTCGGTGGGACCGATTCGCTCATCTCGGTTGGACCGAAATGTTACGAGGAGGAACAGAAAGTTTGCATTGTAATATCGGTAGGACCGATTACACAAACTCATTGTGACTGATTTTGGTAATGGATACATACAGAGAGATTATGTCAGGACCCCGACTCAATGCCACATCGATCTAGCATGTAACACCTCATATCACTTTGCGGCCTCACGCACGGTATTCCCACGGGTGTCGCCTTACCTTAGCCCGGGACCGTTTGCGCCTTTTGGCACACGTATATGACAGTGTCGCTAGCATCCATATGATAAGGAGCCCGGGCTGACATGGCTAGTCGTAAACCCAAAGTGGCACAGACTTACAAGGACAGGCATCCATGACCCAACATCGAACGTGTCGGTCATCAGCGAGTGAATCCAGGCTGTAGCACTGGGCTAGCAGGACTCCGGTGAACCGGGCTGTAGCGGGCTAACAGGACTCCGGTATTCATCGCGTGACATTTCCCCGAAGGGACAGACACAGGAACGAAGAAGGACACATGCCGGCCAGCCTAAGTGTTCCGGAGCAGTAGCAAGCTACCATGGCTCAGTGGAAACACGAGGAGACATTTCCCGGTAAGAGAGGCTACTAAGGATAAACAACTAGATAGTCAGATCCCACACATACCAAGCATTTCAACAACATACACACAATATGCTCGATATGTGCAGATACAACATGGCATCACAACATGACTCCACAACTCAAGTAATTATTCAATAGGCTCCGAGGAGCGAGATATTACAAACATGGGTCTCATGACCCAACACTCAGAGCATACAAATCGAAGCACAAGCGGAAGCTATCATGTCTGAGTACAGACATCTATAAATGAAAAAGGCTGAAAGCCTGACTATCTACCAAATCCTGCCGAGGGCACAAGATCGTAGCTGAGGTAACAAGCTAAACGTCGAAGTCCAAGCGGAACTACTAGTGAGACTGAAGTCTCTCTCTGCAAAAACATAAAATAGGCAAACGTGAGTACAAATGTACCCAGCAAGACTTACATCAGAACTAACTACATATGCATCATTATCAACAAGGGGGTGGTGGGGTTTAACTGCAGCAAGCCAGCTTTGACTCGGTGGCTAACCTGAACTACGGCTGCAAGTAACTCTTTGAGGTGGCGCACACGAGTCCACATATTCACCATATCAATACACCACTATGGATCCGCTCCCGTCTCCCTACGAGAACGCCATCCATAGCACTCACGCTTATCTTGCGTATTTCAGAGTATCCACTTTCACTTGTGTATGAACTATGCAATGGGGTCCAAGTTTCCATATCCGAGGAATCCGGCTATTCGAATAGATAATGATAACCCTGCAGGGGTGTACTTCTTCACACATGCTCTCGCCACTTATCGCCCTGTACACATCATGTATCTCGGCAACCTTCAAGCGGAAGCCGGGCGAGGGAGTCGGCCACGGCCTACCTAAACACTCAAGCCTCTTGTCCAGGTTTATCGCCTATTCGGGTTCCATCCGCAAGGAGATCCGTCCGGGGTGTCGCTCACGGCCCCAAACATTGTGTGCAGGGTTCCCAAGTCCACCATCCGGGTGCCACTTGGTACACCGGGCCACTGTGCCTAGTCTGTCCCAAGCCCACCTGTACCGGGTGCCACTTGGTAGACTACTAACACTACCTACAAACACCAGAAACTAGTTGCAACTCCTGGACAGAAAACAAGGGTGATTAAGAAGCCGAGAGGGGCACTTAAGCATTCCAATGTGTGGTAGTAGCTGGTCATGGATCACAAACACAGAACTCAGTTCCTGAGGACGGCTGCAATGAGACAACCCACCATGTACTCCTACATGGCCTCTCACCGCTACCTTTACCAAATCGTGTTCACACACTTAGCTCACACACAGTAGGACATGTTCACACTCCTCTGATTCATCCCTGATGAATCAGACCTAACTCAACTCTAAGCAGTAGCAGGCATGACAACAAGCATGAATGAGTAGGCACATCAGGGCTCAAACAACTCCTACTCATGCTAGTGGGTTTCATCTATTTACTGTGGCAATGACAGGTCATGCAAAGGATAAAGGGGTTCAGCTACCGCAGCAAGTAACAAATATGTCGTTGTTGTCCTAATGCAGTAAAAGAGAGCAGGAGCGAGAGAGTGGGATTTTATCGGAATGAACAAGGGGGTTTTGCTTGCCTGGCACTTCTGAAGATAGCATTGAGTCTTCATCAGTGTCAACGATCACATCATCGGTATCACGTCTATCGAGAGGGGACAAATACCGGCAACACAGAAGGGAACACAATCAATGCAATGCACAATATGATGCATGATCATGACATGGCAAAATGAATGTGTTTTGGGCTAATGCAACTAGCAACAGATTAAATGAAGTTGGTTTGAATACAAGATTCAAATTCAAACTCCATATGTGATTATTCAAATGCCATTTAATTGATTTGTGCTAAACAGCAGCTATAAGTTGTTCTAACATGCATGAAAATGGTACAGATGGATTCCTTGAATTTTTCTGATAATTTTTCATATATAAATTATTTAATTTGGGGTTACGGTTGAATTTCTATGATTTTTAGAAGTTTTAGCTATTTCTGGAATTTCTTGATTATTATAAAATAAACTAAATTCTAGAAAAGGAATATTGCGTCAGCATGACCTCACCCTGACGTCATCAGGTCAACAGGGCGGGTCCAGGTCAAACCTGACGTGTGGGGGCCACACGTCAGTGACAGAGGAACTAATCTCGGTCAAACCGAGCGCTGGCTGGGGTTTGACCAGGGGTGGGGCCCACTGTCAGTGTCTGTAGGTTGATTAACCAGCTGGGTTAGCTCCTAATGACGGAGCCACGTCAGCTCCCGCCGGAGTTTCACCGGCGACGACCAACGGAGCGGCGGAAACGCATCGGGTTCGCGCTACAGGGCACAGTTTAGGGTGCGGTTGGGTTCTATGGCGAGCTGGGACTCGTGCGCATCGAACGGTGGTGGTGGCCGTGCCAGTGATGGCCGGTACCGACAACGGCGAGCTCGTGAGCGGCGGCCGGAGTTCGGGTGGTGGCGGGTTTGGCGCTACGAGCGGTGGTTTGGCGCGCTGAGGGCACTAGGGAGAAGCTCTTGCTCCTCCGCATCCAAAGGAACGGGCGGGAGGCCGCGAGGTGGCCGGAGTTGAGCACGGCGTCGACCTCGGCGGCGGCCGGAGCTCGGGCGAGCTCGGGGTCGGTGTTAGGGAGCACGGCAGGAGGCGTTGTGGGTGTCTACGGGTTCATGCGATCGTGCTGAGCATGATGGTGGGCTCGGGAGCGAGCTGCGGTGGCTGTGGCCACGGCCACGCCATGGCCGGCGGCGAGAAGCTCTCGTCCGAGGTGGGAAAGCTAGCTAGGGGAGGGGAATGACGGGGATTCCAGGGGGAAAAAGAAGAGTGGCTCACATAGGGACTAGTAGAGTCGACGACGAGGTCGGGGAAGCTCTGGACGACGCTAATTTACGGCGGCGATCTCTGGGCACCGGAGATGAAGACGACGACGCTCCGGTCGACTGGGGCCTCCTCTGGTCGCGTGCGTCGGTGTGCAGCTCCATGGGGTCGGGACGGAGCTCAGGGGT
This sequence comes from Triticum dicoccoides, assembly GCF_002162155.2. Lineage (NCBI taxonomy): Eukaryota > Viridiplantae > Streptophyta > Magnoliopsida > Poales > Poaceae > Triticum > Triticum dicoccoides. The sequence goes on along the minus strand of NC_041385.1, from coordinate 646,218,745 downwards.
GTGGAGAGGGAGCGAGGGGGTGGCCGGTGGTCATGGCTACGGCGAGCGGTGCTCTCAGGTGCGTTCGGTGACGAGAGGGAGGGAGAGCAGAGGAGGAGGAGGAGGTCCAGAGAGAGAGGGGCGGTCGAGGGGGAGTGCGTGGCGTCGCGGAGGGAGTCCAGGGCGATGAGGGGGCAGCAGGAGGTGGAAGCAGGAGGTGGTGCTCGGGCGCGGGCGCGTCGACACGCCTCTGCCTACTGGCAGAGGTTGAAGACGGTGGGATCTGGGCTGGGCCTCAGCCACATTGCTGGGCCAGGTGGGGGCGCTAGGTGGGCTGCGGGTAAGTGGCCCAGGTAGGCTTCCTCTCTCTCCTGTTTTATTGTTCTGTTTGTTTTATTTTTAAATTTATTTTGCCACTGTTTGAAATAAAACAAATTCAAAGACAGTGACAAAATTCCCCTGAACATTTTATTTAGCACAATGGAATTATACCTAAGCACATAAAAATGTTTCAGTTATTTGAACCTATATTCAGTAATATTTGGATATAAGTTCAAATTCAAAATAGTATTGATTTAAATTCAAAGTCCCAAAATAATTCCTTAAAAAATGTTCTTAAATTTTGGTTTGATATATAGCTCTTGCCAAAATTCTGAAACTTTGGCAGAACAACTCGATGGTCGTAAGGCTGTTGAGTGCAGATGGATTTTGAAAGGAAGACAGACAATGATGGTAAGTGTCACCATTGAGAAAGCTCGACTTGTCGTTAAGATATTTTTCGACAAGTTCAAGGAGTTGACTACGATGAGACTTTCTCACTCGTAGCGATGCTAAGAGTCTGTTGGAATTATATTAGCAATTACTGCATTATTTATGAAATCTTGCAGATAGGATGTCAAAACATTGTTTCCTCGACGATTCTTGAGGAAAGGTTGTATGTGATACAACCGGAAGGTTTTGTCTATCCTGAAATATGCTAATAAGTATGCAAAAGCTCCAGCAATCCTTCTGAGGACTGGAGTGAGCATCTCGGAGTTGGAATGTATGCTTTGATGATGATCAAAGATTTTGGGTGTATACAAAGTTTATGAGAAACTTGTATTTCCAAAGAAGTGAGTGGGAGCACTATAGAATTTCTGATGAGTATATGTTGTTGACATATTAATGATCAGAAATGACGTAGAATTTCTGGAAAGCATATAGGGTTATTTGGAAAGTGTTTTCAATGGAAAACCTGGATTAAGCTACTTGAACATTGAGCATCAAGATCTATAAGGATAGATCAAAACGCTTAATAGTACTTTCAAATGAGCACATGCCTTGACGTGATCTTGAAGGTGTTCAAGATGGACCAGTCAAAGAAGGAGTTCTTGCCTGAGTTGTAAGGTATGAAGTTAAGACTTAAAGCTCGACCATGGCAGAATAGAGAGAAAGGAACGAAGGTCGTCCCCTATGCTTAAGACATAGGCTCTACAGTATGCTATGCTGTGTACCGCACCTGAAGTGTGCTTTACCATGAGTCAGTCAAGGGGTACAAGAGTGATCCAAGAATGGATCACAGGACAGCGGTCAAAGTTATCCTTAGTAATTAGTGGACTAAGGAATTTTTCTCGATTATGGAGGTGGTAAAAGAGTTCGTCGTAAAGGGTTACGTCGATGCAAGCTTGACACCTATCCGGATAGCTCTGAGTAGAGAGACCGGATACATATAATGGAGCAATAATTTAGAATAGCTCCAAGTAGAACAGTTGTTTGGAATAGCTCCAAATAGAACGTGGTAACTGCATCTAGGAGATGACATAGAGATTTGTAAAGCACACACGGATCTGAAAGGTTCAGACCCGTTGACTATAACCTCTCTCACAAGCATAACATGATCAAACCCAGAACTCATCGAGTGTTAATCACATGGTAAATGTGAACTAGATTATTGACTCTAGTAAACTCTTTGGGTGTTAGTCACATGGGGATGTGACCTTGAGTGTTAATCACATATCGATGTGAACTAGATTATTGACTCTAGTGCAAGTGGGAGACTGTTGGAAATATGCCCTAGAGGCAATAATAAATTGATTATTATTATATTTCCTTGTTCATGATAATCGTTTATTATCCATGCTAGAATTGTATTGATAGGAAACTCAGATACATGTGTGGATACATAGACAACACCATGTCCCCAGTAAGCCTCTAGTTGACTAGCTCGTTGATCAATAGATGGTTACGGTTTCCTGACCATGGACATTGGATGTCGTTGATAACGGGATCACATCATTAGGAGAATGATGTGATGGACAAGACCCAATCCTAAGCCTAGCACAAGATCATGTAGTTCGTATGCTAAAGCTTTTCTAATGTCAAGTATCATTTCCTTAGACCATGAGATTGTGCAACTCCCGGATACCGTAGGAGTGCTTTGGGTGTGCCAAACGTCACAACGTAACTGGGTGGCTATAAAGGTACACTACGGGTATCTCTGAAAGTGTCTGTTGGGTTGGCACGAATCGAGATTGGGATTTTGTCACTCCGTGTAAACGGAGAGGTATCTCTGGGCCCACTCGGTAGGACATCATCATAATGTGCACAATGTGACCAAGGTGTTGATCACGGGATGATGTGTTACGGAACGAGTAAAGAGACTTGCCGGTAACGAGATTGAACAAGGTATCGGTATACTGACGATCGAATCTCGGGCAAGTACCATACCGCTAGACAAAGGGAATTGAATACGGGATTGATTAAGTCCTTGACATCGTGGTTCATCCGATGAGATCATCGTGGAACATGTGGGAGCCAACATGGGTATCCAGATCCCGCTGTTGGTTATTGACCGGAGAACATCTCGGTCATGTCTGCATGTCTCCCGAACCCGTAGGGTCTACACACTTAAGGTTCGATGACGCTAGGGTTATAAAGGAAGCTTGTATGTGGTTACCGAATGTTGTTCGGAGTCTCGGATGAGATCCCGGACGTCACGAGGAGTTCCGGAATGGTCTGGAGGTAAAGATTTATATATAGGAAGTCCTGTTTCGGCCATCGGGACAAGTTTCGGGGTCATCGGTATTGTACCGGGACCACCGGAAGGGTCCCAGGGGCCCACCGGGTGGGGCCACCTGCCCCGGGGGGCCACATGGGCTGTAGGGGGTGCGCCTTGGCCTACATGGGCCAAGGGCACCAGCCCCAAGAGGCCCATGTGCCTGGGGAAACCCTAAAGGAAGAGTCCCAGCAGGGGAAGGCACCTCCTAGGTGCCTTGGGGGGGGAGGACTCCTCCCCTGGCCGCCGCCCCCTTGGAGATTGGATCTCCTAGGGGCTGGCGCACCCCCCCCTTGGGATCCCTATATATAGTGGGGTAGGAGGGCCTCCCAAAACACACCTTTTGCCTTTGGTGCAGCCCCTCCCTCTCTCCCAAGTTCTCCTCCTCTCCCGTGGTGCTTGGCGAAGCCCTGCGGGATTACCACGCTCCTCCACCACCACCACGCCGTTGTGCTGCTGCTGGATGGAGTCTTCCTCAACCTCTCCCTCTCTCCTTGCTGGATCAAGGCGTGGGAGACGTCACCGGGCTGTACGTGTGTTGAACGCGGAGGTGCCGTCCATTCGGCACTAGGATCATCGGTGATCTGAATCACGACGAGTACGACTCCATCAACCCCGTTCACTTGAATGCTTCCGCTTAGCGATCTACAAGGGTATGTAGAAGCACTCTCTTTCTACTCGTTGCTGGTCTCTCCATAGATAGATCTTGGTGTTACGTAGGAAATTTTTTGAATTTCTGCTACGTTCCCCAACAGTGGCATCATGAGCTAGGTCTATTGCGTAGATTCTTTGCACGAGTAGAACACAAAGTAGTTGTGGGCGTCAATATTGTTCAATATGCTTGCCGTTACTAGTCTTATCTTGATTCGGCGGCATCGTGGGATGAAGCGGCCCGGACCAACCTTACACGTACGCTTACGTGAGACCGGTTCCACCGACAAACATGCACTAGTTGCATAAGGTGGCTGGCGGGTGTCTGTCTCTCCCACTTTAGTCGGATCGGATTCGATGAAAAGGGTCCTTATGAAGGGTAAATAGCAATTGGCATATCACGTTGTGGTTCATGTGTAGGTAAGAAACGTTCTTGCTAGAAACCCATAGCAGCCACGCAAAACATGCAAACAACAATTAGAGGACGTCTAACTTGTTTTTGCAGGGTATGCTATGTGATGTGATATGGCCAAAAAGGATGTGATGAATGATATATGTGATGTATGAGATTGATCATGTTCTTGTAATAGGAATCACGACTTGCATGTCGATGAGTATGACAACCGGCAGGAGCCATAGGAGTTGTCTTTATTTATTTGTGACATGCGTGTCAACTTAAACGTCATGTAATTACTTTACTTTATTGCTAACCGTTAGCCATAGTAGTAGAAGTAATAGTTGGCGAGGCAACTTCATGAAGACACGATGATGGAGATCATGATGATGGAGATCATGGTGTCATGCCGGTGACGATGATGATCATGGAGCCCCGAAGATGGAGATCAAAAGGAGCAAAGTGATGATGGCCATATCATGTCACTATTTGATTGCATGTGATGTTTATCATGTTTATACATCTTATTTGCTTAGAACGACGGTAGTAAATAAGATGATCCCTTACAACAATTTCAAGAAGTGTTCTCCCCTAACTGTGCACCGTTGCGACAGTTTGCTGTTTCAAAACACCACGTGATGATCGGGTGTTTTATTCAGACGTTCACATACAACGGGTGTTGACGAGCCTAGCATGTACAGACATGGCCTCGGAACACATGCAAACACTTAGGTTGACTTGACGAGCCTAGCATGTACAGACATGGCCTCGGAACACGGAGAGGAAAGGTCGAACATGAGTCGTATAGAAGATACGATCAACATGAAGATGTTCACCGATGATGACTAGTCCCTCTCACGTGATGATCGGACACGGCCTAGTTTGACTCGGATCATGTAATCACTTAGATGACTAGAGGGATGTCTATCTGAGTGGGAGTTCATAAGATGAACTTAATTATCCTGAACATAGTCAAAAGGATTTTGCAAATTATGTCGTAGCTCACGCTATAGTTCTACTGTTTAGATATGTTCCTAGAGAAAAATTAGTTGAAAGTTGATAGTAGCAATTATGCGGACTAGGTCCGTAAACTGAGGATTGTCCTCATTGCTTCATGGAAGGCTTATGTCCTTAATGCACCACTCAGTGTGCTGAACCTCGAACGTTGTCTGTGGTTGTTGCGAACATCTGACATACACGTTTTGATAACTACGTGATAGTTCAGTTAAACGGTTTAGAGTTGAGGCACCAAAGACGTTTTTGAAACATCGCGAAACATATGAGATGATTTGAGGTCTGAAATTGGGATTTCAGGCTCGTGCCCGTGTCAAGAGGTATAAGACCTCCGATGACTTTCTTAACCTGCAAACTAAGGAGAAAAGCTCAATTGTTGAGCTTGTGCTCAGATTGTCTGAGTACAACAATCATTTGAATCGAGTGGGAGTTGATCTTCCAGATAAGACAGTGATGGTTCTCCAAAGTCATTGCCACCAAGCTGTTAGAGCTTCGTGATGAACTATAACATATCAGGGATAGATATGATGATCCTTGAGGTATTCACAATGTTTGACACCGCGAAAGTAGAAATCAAGAAGGAGCATCAATTGTTGATGGTTGGTGAAACCACTAGTTTCAAGAAGGGCAAGGGCAAGAAGGGATACTTCATGAAACGGCAAATCAGCTGCTGCTCTAGTGAAGAAACCCAAGGTAAAACCCAAACCCGAGACTAAGTGCTTCTGTAATAAGGGGAACAACCACTAGAGCAGAAATACCCTAGATACTTGGTAGATAAGAAGGCTGGCAAGGTCGATAGAAGTATATTGGATATACATTGTGTTAATGTGTACTTTGCTAGTACTCCTAGTAGCACCAGGGTATTAGATACCGGTTCGGTTGCTAAGTGTTAGTAACTCGAAACAAAAGGCTACGGAATAAACGGAGACTAGCTAAAGGTGAGCTGACGATATGTGTTGGAAGTTTTTCCAAGCTAGATGTGATCAAGCATCGCACGCTCCCTCTACCATCAAGATTAGTATTAAACCTGAATGGTTTATTGAATCTCGATCGTAGGGATACACATTTTCATGCCAAAAAGATATAAGATAGTAATGACAGTACCACTTACTTGTGGCACTGCCATGTAAGTCATAATGGTATAAAACGCATGAAGAAGCTCCATGTTGATGGATCTTTGGACTCACTCGTTTTAGAAAAGTTTGAGACATGCGAACCATCTCTATTGGTGTATACGCATGATGAAACTCCATGCAGATGGATCGTTTGGACTCACTTGATTTTGAATCACTTGAGATATGCAAATCATACCACATGGGCAAGATGACTGAAAAGCCTCATTTTCAGTAAGATGGAACAAGATAGCAACTTGTTGGAAGTAACACATTTTGATGTGTGCAGTCCAATGAGTGCTGAGGCATGCAGTGAATATCGTTATGTTCTTACATCACAGATGATTCGAGTAGATGTTGAGTATATTTACTTGATGAATCACGAGTCTAAATTATTGAAAGGTTCAAGTAATTTCAGTGTGAAGTTGAAAGATTGTCGTGACAAGAGGATAAAAGATCTATGATATGATCATAGAGATGAATATCTGAATCACGAGTTTGGCACAGAATTAAGACATTGTGGAAATTGTTTCACAACTGATACAGCCTGGAACACCATAGTGTGATGGTGTGTCCAAACGTCATAGTTGCACCCTATTGGATATGGTGCATACCATGATGTCTCTTATCGAGTTACCACTATCGTTTATGGGTTAGGCATTAAAGACAACCACATTCACTTTAAATAGGGCACCACGTAATTCCGTTGAGATGACACCGTATGAATTATGGTTTAGAGAAACCTAAGATGTCATTTCTTAGAAGTTTGGGGCTGCGATGCTTATGTGGAAAGGTTTCAGGCTGATAAGCTTGAACCCAAAGCGGATAAATGCATCTTCATAGGACACCCAAAACAGTTGGGTATACCTCCTGTCTCAGATTCGAAAGCAATAAGGGATTGTTTCTAGAATCGGGTCCTTTCTCGAGGAAAAGTTTCTCTTGAAAGAATCGAGTGGGAGGATGGTGGAGATTTGATGAGGTTATTGAACCGTCTCTTCAACTAGAGTGTAGCAGGGCACAGGAAGTTGTTCATGTGGCACGTACACCAATTGAAGTGGAAGCTTATGATATTGATCATAAAGTTTCTGATCAAATCACTACCGAACCTCGTAGGGTGACAAGGATACGTACTACTTCAGAGTGGTACAGTAATCCTGTCTTGAAGGTCATGTTGCTAGACAACAATGAACCTACGAGCTATGGAGAAGCGATGGTGGGCCCAAATTCCGACAAATGGTTAGAAGCCATAAAATCCGAGATAGGATCCATGTATGAAAACGAAGTGTAGACTTTGGTAGAACAACTCGATGGTCGTAAGGCTGTTGAGTGCAGATGGATTTTGAAAGGAAGACAGACAATGATGGTAAGTGTCACCATTGAGAAAGCTCGACTTGTCGTTAAGATATTTTTCGACAAGTTCAAGGAGTTGACTACGATGAGACTTTCTCACTCGTAGCGATGCTAAGAGTCTGTTGGAATTATATTAGCAATTACTGCATTATTTATGAAATCTTGCAGATAGGATGTCAAAACATTGTTTCCTCGATGATTCTTGAGGAAAGGTTGTATGTGATACAACCGGAAGGTTTTGTCTATCCTGAAATATGCTAATAAGTATGCAAAAGCTCTAGCAATCCTTCTGAGGACTGGAGTGAGCATCTCGGAGTTGGAATGTATGCTTTGATGATGATCAAAGATTTTGGGTGTATACAAAGTTTATGAGAAACTTGTATTTCCAAAGAAGTGAGTGGGAGCACTATAGAATTTCTGATGAGTATATGTTGTTGACATATTAATGATCAGAAATGACGTAGAATTTCTGGAAAGCATATAGGGTTATTTGGAAAGTGTTTTCAATGGAAAACCTGGATTAAGCTACTTGAACATTGAGCATCAAGATCTATAAGGATAGATCAAAACGCTTAATAGTACTTTCAAATGAGCACATGCCTTGACGTGATCTTGAAGGTGTTCAAGATGGACCAGTCAAAGAAGGAGTTCTTGCCTGAGTTGTAAGGTATGAAGTTAAGACTTAAAGCTCGACCATGGCAGAATAGAGAGAAAGGAACGAAGGTCGTCCCCTATGCTTAAGACATAGGCTCTACAGTATGCTATGCTGTGTACCGCACCTGAAGTGTGCTTTACCATGAGTCAGTCAAGGGGTACAAGAGTGATCCAAGAATGGATCACAGGACAGCGGTCAAAGTTATCCTTAGTAATTAGTGGACTAAGGAATTTTTCTCGATTATGGAGGTGGTAAAAGAGTTCGTCGTAAAGGGTTACGTCGATGCAAGCTTGACACCTATCCGGATAGCTCTGAGTAGAGAGACCGGATACATATAATGGAGCAATAATTTAGAATAGCTCCAAGTAGAACAGTTGTTTGGAATAGCTCCAAATAGAGCGTGGTAGCTGCATCTAGGAGATGACATAGAGATTTGTAAAGCACACACGGATCTGAAAGGTTCAGACCTGTTGACTAAAACCTCTCTCACAAGCAACATGATCAAACATAAAACTCATTGAGTGTTAATCACATAGTGATGTGAACTAGGCTACTGACTCTAGTAAACTCTTGGGTATTAGTCACATGGCGATGTGACCTGTGAGTGTTAATCACATGGCGATGTGAACTAGATTATTGACTCTAGTGCAAGTGGGAGAGTGTTGGAAATATGCCCTAGAGGCAATAATAAAAGTATTATTATTATATTTCCTTGTTCATGATAATTGTCTTTTATTCATGCTATAACTGTATTATCCGGAAATCGTAATACACGTGTGAATACATAGACTACAATATGTCCCTAGTGAGCCTCTAGTTGACTAGCTCGTTGTGATCAACAGATAGTCATGGTTTCCTGGCTATGGACATTGGATGTCGTTGATAACGGGATCACATCATTAGGAGAATGATGTGATGGACAAGACCCAATCCTAAGCATAGCACAAAGATCGTGTAGTTCGTTTGCTAGAGCTTTGCCAATGTCAAGTATCTCTTCCTTTGACCATGAGATCGTGTAACTCCTGGATACCGTAGGAGTGCTTTGGGTGTATCAAACGTCACAACGTAACTGGGTGACTATAAAGGTGCACTACAGGTATCTTCAAAAGTATCTATTGTTTTATGCGGATCGAGACTGGGATTTGTCACTCCGTGTAAACGGAGAGGTATCTCTGGGCCCACTCGGTAGGACATCATCATATGCGCAATGTGACCAAGGAGTTGATCACGGGATGATGTGTTACGGAACGAGTAAAGTGACTTGCCGGTAACGAGATTGAACAAGGTATTGGATACCGACGATCGAATCTCGGGCAAGTAAAATACCGCTAGACAAAGGGAATTGTATACGGGATCGATTGAGTCCTTGACATCGTGCTTCATCCGATGAGATCATCGTGGAACATGTGGGAGCCAACATGGGTATCCAGATCCCGCTGTTGGTTATTGACCGGAGAACGTCTCGGTCATGTCTGCATGTCTCCCGAACCCGTAGGGTCTACACACTTAAGGTTCGATGACGCTAGGGTTATAAAGGAAGCTTGTATGTGGTTACCGAATGTTGTTCGGAGTCCCGGATGAGATCCCGGACGTCACGAGGAGTTCCGGAATGGTCCGGAGGTAAAGATTTATATATAGGAAGTCCTGTTTCGGCCATCGGGACAAGTTTCGGGGTCATCGGTATTGTACCGGGACCACCGGAAGGGTCCCGGGGGCCCACCGGGTGGGGCCACCTGCCCCGGGGGGCCACATGGGCTGTAGGGGGTGCGCCTTGGCCTACATGGGCCAAGGGAACCAGCCCCAAGAGGCCCATGCGCCTGGGGAAACCCTAAAGGAAGAGTCCCAGCAGGGGAAGGCACCTCCTAGGTGCCTTGGGGGGGGGGGAGGACTCCTCCCCTGGCCGCCGCCCCCTTGGAGATTGGATCTCCTAGGGGCTGGCGCACCCCCCCCTTGGGATCCCTATATATAGTGGGGTAGGAGGGCCTCCCAAAACACACCTTTTGCCTTTGGTGCAGCCCCTCCCTCTCTCCCAAGTTCTCCTCCTCTCCCGTGGTGCTTGGCGAAGCCCTGCGGGATTACCACGCTCCTCCACCACCACCACGCCGTTGTGCTGCTGCTGGATGGAGTCTTCCTCAACCTCTCCCTCTCTCCTTGCTGGATCAAGGCGTGGGAGACGTCACCGGGCTGTACGTGTGTTGAACGCGGAGGTGCCGTCCGTTCGGCACTAGGATCATCGGTGATCTGAATCACGACGAGTACGACTCCATCAACCCCGTTCACTTGAACGCTTCCGCTTAGCGATCTACAAGGGTATGTAGATGCACTCTCTTTCTACTCGTTGCTGGTCCCTCCATAGATAGATCTTGGTGTTACGTAGGAAAATTTTTGAATTTCTGCTACGTTCCCCAACAGGGTGCACTTCAAATGAACGTTGATTTGAACACCATCTTTGTCTTGTCGTCTTGCTCTGAGCACTCCAGCTAATCATGACAAGAAGAGGAAAGGAAAACTCTAGAAGGATCGATCTTCTCGAAGGTCGAACAACTCAGGATTAACTCCCGGAATGTGACATAGCAACATCTCTCGAGCTGAGAGACGAAGCACACATCCATAGGAATGGAGTAAAGCAGATGACGAAGGTTCGCTAGGTAGACAACTATTCCACACCTAAGAAGGTGGTAAACGATTGTCAACGTAGCGAGGAGTTGAGTTGCCATGATACCATAACGATGCACCTTAGGGAAGGTGACTCGTAGAAATATCCCCTTAAGTGGCAAAAAGAATTACCTTTGATTCAAAGATCATTGAAACTCTTTATACCAGCTTAAGGCAAATCATAATCGATCATTTGGAGGGGGTCGGTAGAATGGCATACTCGGACTTGGATGATGTGGATTACCTTGTTGAAGACAACGCAATGGATGATTTTTGCTTATCACCGAAAATGGAAGAGACCCATGGTAGAATGGCACATTGGCGGTGCAAGCTGGGAACAAAATGCAAATGTTGGGAATGATTCTGGTAACTGGGGGAAGAACCCAACAATAGAGAGTGAATTCACTGTTTGAGAAGTTATAGCATAACCGAGGAAGTTGAGAGCAACCCTAGTTAATGCCGATGGTAACACCTAACGCTTGTGCGTGCTCTCAAGAACTTGAGCATTTCCACAACCATCAAGGTTTTATCAACATCCGTGTCAAGGGTGCTGACAACACAACATACTACCATGATGGCTAATGATGGATGATGCAGATGCAAAGGAAGATAACACCTTCTCAGATTTCACCTTAGCGAGGCCAAGGAGACAAAATCTGGACGATCGACCGAGAGACATTTAGCACTCCGCTCCTAATGTTCTCCTTGATGTGCTAGCGTAATCCATAGATAATTATGGTTGGATATCTAGAACATCAAGTAAAGGTCGGACTTCGGGAGCACAAGAATCATAAGGAACAACTAGGGAGTAAATCCTACGAAGTCCTTATGGGAAGGTGGCCAACTTCCTCAATCAAGTTACTACAATAATAGGTCTTCCGGCTGGGTGTGTTGGCCACGACATCCACTTTACCGGTTATCGCAAGACCAGTATTATAGTTCTTGGGAAATGTTCCAAACCATCATATCTGCCTGAGATTCAGATCTGGTTGGTGTCAGGATATTCCGGACACATCGAGTCTAGGAAGAAAAACGAAAGTTTGCAATACAAATCGACGAGATGACGTTGCGAGATTCTCGGGGAATGAACTACGATAGTAAGCCCCAAAAACACGAGCCGGTTCTGCTACAACATGTGAACATGTTGTCCAAGAGAAGCATGACGACAAAGTAGTCTTATAATAAAACACTACCGAGTTCAGGAGGGGGAACCATCATTAATGACATCGAAGTCTCCATGCGTGGAAATCCAAAGAGTTTACCTTGGACAGACTCCTTTATCTTTGAACAACTCAATCAGTGGCTTGGTGTGCTAGGATATACATATGGAATGGAGGTTGCAAGTCTCCAAACCACAGAATACTTCGCACGTATGCATGACTGATTTGGGATGATTCCAAAGGAAACAACATTGACTTTCTCAAATCCACGGCGGCATCTTGCATCAAATGCACATGAACTGGAGGAAGTCACTTCTTACATCCGAACCTATGCTTCATGCACGGAACATGAAGATAATGCTTATAAAAGTTTCCAACACTAGCTGGATGTTCAACACGAATCATGGATGAGACAAAATGCTGCTGATGGGCTCAACGACAAGTTATCAGGATTTCCATGGAGATGGAATTCCATCACTATGTGAACAAGGTGACAGTATTGGTCAGACCCAAAAAATATAATGGTGTATGCTCGAGGAAAATCCACGAGTAAGACAACATTACGAACGTTGTTGGTTCTGATTTGATTTGAGAATAGCCCACACCCAAATCAAAGTTTTGCCAAGACAATAGCTCCAGCAACTGGTCTCAAGGATCAATTGATGAAGATATCATCTTTCTTCAACACACACTACACAAGAATATCCCTTTGGAACGAACTAAGTCAGGCAAGCTTTTATCTTCCAACTCTCCAAGTTGTTGTCTAGCTTAACCAACTAGCTCAGGGATATCTAACATCGATCTTGGAGAGAGAGTGGTTCACAAGAAACCAACTTGATCACGAGCTCAAAATAGCGGTCAGGTGACAACCTGGTAATACTTCCGAGAAGATATTCGGAAAATCACGAACCACCGATATGTTACTAAGCTCGAGAACAATCTCGCTTTTGAGGGCAAGACGATATGATCAAATGAGTGAGGACTTGACAAGATCCTAACTCATCAATCGAAGGGTGCACCAAAATACGGACTAGGTAGCACGATCAGTCTTAGAAGGATGATTCAAAAACCAACACGCTAAGAATGAAATTATTGTCCTTTAACTACCAAGCAACAAGGTTGCTAGGAGTATTGATTTCACACATCACAATTCATTTGTCGGTATTCCGGTTGCATCAACACGAAGACCGAGGAATGACTAATGATGGTGAGAAGTATCACTACGTCAAAATCCATGAGAGTTGGTGCAGTTCTCATGACAATTCTGACATAAAGGGGGTAATACTCCAAGGTAGAACAGAACCAAAAGCTGGATTGGCATTTGATCTGCGGAATACAACTGATTTGACCCAATCCTAGATATGGATGAGGTACTGGAGTTTGTTTCTCCTAGTCATTCCGGAATAGAATGGCTTGACAGACCACCAGAGTAATAGGCATCAATGAACGAATGCACACATAATCTTGACTATCAACTGATAGACGAGGGTCAGAAGACAACTAAAGAGGGACAACTCAAAGGAACATATACTTTCTGAGTTGTGGATGCATAGATTAGTATGTCGAACCAAGTTCAACATGTTTCTTCCGGATAATCCATGCAGAGAGGTAGAACTGGCAGAGTCACAATTATGAATGGAGAACCCATCGAGAGCACTCCTATTATGATCTTTTGATCCAACAAACTACTGCCATAAGTGGTTCATAGTATTTGGAAGAAGGAAATACCACGGACCTCGAGGACTAATGCAAAGGTTACTAATAACCTAAAGGAACGAGCAAACACTATCAACATGAGGTAAGTAGGGTGAATCTCGGGTTCAAGAACCCAGGAATAGAATACCTACTCCTAAGTAGCATCACGGAATGCTTTCGAGAATAAAGGCCAGAATCATCACACTGGGACACAAATCATGGCTAAATTACTAGATGATCCCCTAAGACACCTAGGGTCATAATACCAGCTCCAACATATATGTCAAGACAATAAAGTACCTCAACTCACTAATTTGTGTGATTAATCTGACCAAAAGGACATCGGGAACGGGAAGAAGGGATTTGCAAATTGCTTCAGACTATTTAGAAACCTGGGATGACTCGGACAGCATAACGGCTGTAAATGCTCAAAAAGATTTGAGACAATCACAAAAATGGTGGCATAACCACTCAGAAGCACAATATCAAGGTTTGGAGATCAACAGCTAACATACAGAAGTAGTAGGAACTGAACAGAGGCTTAAGTCCAACAATCTTATAAGTCTACGGATAAGTAACACGTGATCCTGATAGAAAGAAGAGATAGCCTAGTTCCTTAACCCCGTAGGAAAGATAAGATGACTCAGATCAGAAGGGCATAAGGTATAAGGAGTAAAAAGAGCCTTACGTTCCATCCCACAATCAATTCCCTTATATAACTAAAGAATTTCTAGACTCAACTTCGACCAGTTTGGTGTGGTAAACCTACAGGCAGTCAAGCTCTGATACCAACGCTGTCAGGACCCCGACTCAATGCCACATCGATCTAGCATGTAACACCTCATATCACTTTGCGGCCTCACGCACGGTATTCCCACGGGTGTCGCCTTACCTTAGCCCGGGACCGTTTGCGCCTTTTGGCACACGTATATGACAGTGTCGCTAGCATCCATATGATAAGGAGCCCGGGCTGACATGGCTAGTCGTAAACCCAAAGTGGCACAGACTTACAAGGACAGGCATCCATGACCCAACATCGAACGTGTCGGTCATCAGTGAGTGAATCCTGGCTGTAGCACTGGGCTAGCAGGACTCCGGTGAACCGGGCTGTAGCGGGCTAACAGGACTCCGGTATTCATCGCGTGACATTTCCCCGAAGGGACAGACACAGGAACGAAGAAGGACACATGCCGGCCAGCCTAAGTGTTCCGGAGCAGTAGCAAGCTACCATGGCTCAGTGGAAACACGAGGAGACATTTCCCGGTAAGAGAGGCTACTCAGGATAAACAACTAGATAGTCAGATCCCACACATACCAAGCATTTCAACAACATACACACAATATGCTCGATATGTGCAGATACAACATGGCATCACAACATGACTCCACAACTCAAGTAATTATTCAATAGGCTCCGAGGAGCGAGATATTACAAACATGGGTCTCATGACCCAACACTCAGAGCATACAAATCAAAGCACAAGCGGAAGCTATCATGTCTGAGCAGATCCTGCCAAGGGCACAAGATCGTAGCTGAGGTAACAAGCTAAACGTCGAAGTCCAAGCGGAACTACTAGTGAGACTGAAGTCTCTCTCTGCAAAAACATAAAATAGGCAAACGTGAGTACAAATGTACCCAGCAAGACTTACATCAGAACTAACTACATATGCATCATTATCAACAAGGGGGTGGTGGGGTTTAACTGCAGCAAGCCAGCTTTGACTCGGTGGCTAACCTGAACTACGGCTGCAAGTAACTCTTTGAGGTGGCGCACACGAGTCCACATATTCACCATATCAATACACCACTATGGATCCGCTCCCGTCTCCCTACGAGAACGCCATCCATAGCACTCACGCTTATCTTGCGTATTTCAGAGTATCCACTTTCACTTGTCTATGAACTATGCAATGGGGTCCAAGTTTCCATATCCGAGGAATCCGGCTATTCGAATAGATAATGATAACCCTGCAGGGGTGTACTTCTTCACACATGCTCTCGCCACTTATCGCCCTGTACACGTCATGTATCTTGGCAACCTTCAAGCGGAAGCTGGGCGAGGGAGTCGGCCACGGCCTACCTAAACACTTAAGCCTCTTGTCCAGGTTTATCGCCTATTCGGGTTCCATCCGCAAGGAGATCCGGCCGGGGTGTCGCTCACGGCCCCAAACGATGTGTGCAGGGTTCCCAAGTCCACCATCCGGGTGCCACTTGGTACACCGGGCCACTGTGCCTAGTCTGTCCCAAGCCCACCTGTACCGGGTGCCACTTGGTAGACTACTAACACTACCTACAAACACCAGAAACTAGTTGCAACTCCTGGACAGAAAACAAGGGTGATTAAGAAGCCGAGAGGGGCACTTAAGCATTCCAATGTGTGGTAGTAGCTGGTCATGGATCACAAACACAGAACTCAGTTCCTGAGGACGGCTGCAATGAGACAACCCACCATGTACTCCTACATGGCCTCTCACCGCTACCTTTACCAAATCGTGTTCACACACTTAGCTCACACACAGCAGGACATGTTCACACTCCTCTGATTCATCCCTGATGAATCAGACCTAACTCAACTCTAAGCAGTAGCAGGCATGACAACAAGCATGAATGAGTAGGCACATCAGGGCTCAAACAACTCCTACTCATGCTAGTGGGTTTCATCTATTTACTGTGGCAATGACAGGTCATGCAAAGGATAAAGGGGTTCAGCTACCGCAGCAAGTAACAAATATGTCGTTGTTGTCCTAATGCAGTAAAAGAGAGCAGGAGCGAGAGAGTGGGATTTTATCGGAATGAACAAGGGGGTTTTGCTTGCCTGGCACTTCTGAAGATAGCATTGAGTCTTCATTAGTGTCAACGATCACATCATCGGTATCACGTCTATCGAGAGGGGACAAATACCGGCAACACAGAAGGGAACACAATCAATGCAATGCACAATATGATGCATGATCATGACATGGCAAAATGAATGTGTTTTGGGCTAATGCAACTAGCAACAGATTAAATGAAGTTGGTTTGAATACAAGATTCAAATTCAAACTCCATATGTGATTATTCAAATGCCATTTAATTGATTTGTGCTAAACAGCAGCTATAAGTTGTTCTAACATGCATGAAAATGGTACAGATGGATTCCTTGAATTTTTCTGATAATTTTTCATATATAAATTATTTAATTTGGGGTTACGGTTGAATTTCTATGATTTTTAGAAGTTTTAGCTATTTCTGGAATTTCCTGATTATTATAAAATAAACTAAATTCCAGAAAAGGAATATTGCGTCAGCATGACCTCACCCTGACGTCATCAGGTCAACAGGGCGGGTCCAAGTCAAACCTGACGTGTGGGGGCCACACGTCAGTGACACAGGAACTAATCCCGGTCAAACCCAGCGCTGGTTGGGGTTTGACCAGGGGTGGGGCCCACTGTCAGTGTCTGTAGGTTGATTAACCAGCTGGGTTAGCTCCTAATGACGGAGCCACGTCAGCTCCCGCCGGAGTTTCGCCGGCGACGACCAACGGAGCGGCGGAAACGCATCGGGTTCGCGCTACAGGGCACAGTTTAGGGTGCGGTTGGGTTCTATGGCGAGCTGGGACTCGTGCGCATCGAACGGTGGTGGTGGCCGTGCCAGTGATGGCCGGTACCGATGACGGCGAGCTCGTGAGCGGCGGCCGGAGTTCGGGTGGTGGCGGGTTTGGCGCTACGAGCGGTGGTTTGGCGCGCTGAGGGCACTAGGGAGAAGCTCTTGCTCCTCCGCATCCAAAGGAACGGGCGGGAGGCCGCGAGGTGGCCGGAGGTGAGCACGGCGTCGACCTCGGCGGCGGCCGGAGCTCGGGCGAGCTCGGGGTCGGTGTTAGGGAGCATGGCAGGAGGCGTTGTGGGTGTCTACGGGTTCATGCGATCGTGCTGAGCACGATGGTGGGCTCGGGAGCGAGCTGCGGTGGCTGTGGCCACGGCCACGCCATGGCCGGCGGCGAGAAGCTCTCGGCCGAGGTGGGAAAGCTAGCTAGGGGAGGGGAACGACGGGGATTCCAGGGGGAAAAAGAAGAGTGGCTCACGTAGGGACTAGCAGATTCGACGACGAGGTCGGGGAAGCTCTGGACGACGCTAATTTACGGCGGCGATCTCTGAGCACCGGAGATGAAGACGACGATGCTCCGGTCGACTGGGGCCTCCTCTGGTCGCGTGCGTCGGTGTGCAGCTCCATGGGGTCGGGACGGAGCTCAGGGGTGTGGAGAGGGAGCGAGGGGGTGACCGGTGGTCATGGCTACGGCGAGCGGCGCTCTCAGGTGCGTTCGGTGACGAGAGGGAGGGAGAGTAGAGGAGGAGGAGGAGGTCCAGAGAGAGAGGGGCGGTCAAGGGGGAGTGCGTGGCGTCGCGGAGGGAGTCCAGGGCGATGAGGGGGCAGCAGGAGGTGGAAGCAGGAGGTGGTGCTCGGGCGCGGGCGCGTCGACACGCCTCTGCCTACTGGCAGAGGTTGAAGACGGTGGGGAGCTGGGCTGGGCCTCAGCCACATTGCTGGGCCAGGTGGGGGCGCTAGGTGGGCTGCGGGTAAGTGGCCCAGGTAGGCTTCCTCTCTCTCCTGTTTTATTGTTCTGTTTGTTTTATTTTTAAATTTATTTTGCCACTGTTTGAAATAAAACAAATTCAAAGACAGTGACAAAATTCCCCTGAACATTTTATTTAGCACAATGGAATTATATCAAAGCACATAAAAATGTTTCAGTTATTTGAACCTATATTCAGTAATATTTGGATATAAGTTCAAATTCAAAATAGTATTGATTTAAATTCAGAGTCCCAAAATAATTCCTTCAAAAATGTTCCTAAATTTGGTTTGATATATAGCTCTTGCCAAAATTCTCAAACATTGCAAAAGGACATCTTGGAACATAGAATGAGTTTTCTAGGGATCTTTGTCCTGCTTTTAATTAAGTTTTTGAGGCTTTCAAAATTCCTCAATTCAAGTTTCAAAAATATAGACATGATGCACAGATGGAAGCAAGCCTAGGTCAGGCCAGGACTAGGGATGTGACAGATTACAATCCCATCTCAGTGAGACCGAGATCCCTATCGGTGAGACCAATTTGATTAGGGTTTGTGGCAATGGCTATGACATCTGAACTCGGTGGCGCCGGATAGAGAGAATCGGTGGGGCCGAGTTATACTTTTGGTTTGGGTCATATGTGTATGTGAGAAAGTAGTTGAGGGCTTTGGAGCATATTACTAAGCACTTTGAGCAAGCAAGTCATTAAGCAACACCTCATCCCCTCTTGATAGTATTGGCTTTTCCTATAGACTTAATGTGATCTTGGATCACTAAATAAGAAAATATAGAGTCTTGAGCTTGGAGCTTGAGCCAATCCTTTGTCCTTAGCATCTTGAAGGGGTTCCACATCCTCTAGTCCATGCCACTCCATTGTTGAACTTATCTGAAACATACTAGGTAAAAGTATTAGTCCAACAAGAGATATGTTGACATAAATTACCAAAATCACCCAGGGAGCACTTG
Source organism: Triticum dicoccoides (assembly GCF_002162155.2). Lineage (NCBI taxonomy): Eukaryota > Viridiplantae > Streptophyta > Magnoliopsida > Poales > Poaceae > Triticum > Triticum dicoccoides. The sequence goes on along the minus strand of NC_041385.1, from coordinate 646,199,531 downwards.
TGCTTTCAACCTATCATTTTGTGCCATGTCACGAGGAAAAATATAAAAACTGCATGCATGCATTGTGTGGGAGTAGTAGTGACGGCTGCTCTATTTCACCAAAAAGTGTGCACACACTTTGAAGAATTTGGACTTCTTTCTGTAGTTGTTTCACTTGATGTGTCCATGGAGATTGCGAGAATTGATGAAGAGAGTGTTTGTTGTATTTCTCAGTTAAAAAAAGGTCCAGACCACTTCTTCGCAAAGTTTTGTGGATACTATGATTAATAATAGAGTTTTGACTAGAAAATACCTCAAAGTATTTTAAACCACGGTCTTTCAAGACACCATCATGTTTGGTTCTAGTTAAAACAACAGTATTATAAACTATGGTATCCATAACCCATTGCATTTTTGCATTATTAAAAAAGGAGTTCTATCCCCTTCTTGGGGAATGATTAGTCTCTGCCGGTTGATTTTCACGCCTGCTCTACCGCCTCCCTTCCTCGAACGCGGCCTAGTGAACCACCCACGTCTCCATTCGTCATCTTATCTGTTCCCCAGCCTCATATTTTCTCCCATACCCAACTACCTCCTCCTCAATGTAAAATCTATCCATGGAGCTTGCTCTTCCCCGGTGCGACAACGATCATGAAGGCACGAGTTCATACCTCATCGTGCACCGTGTTACGGCAAGGTGGCACTTGGTGGCCTTGTCATGGTTTGCGCCACCCTCCCCTATGCCTGCCATGGGATCTGACCTCTACCACATCGAGGGACTCACTGTGCGGTGGTACCCATCTACTATGGCATATTTCTCCCTTAGTGGTTTTCGTGATTGATGACAATGCTTTTGCAGGATAATCATGCGCATTGAGCATTTCAGATAATCTATCATATGGCACAAGACGACTCGGAGCTATTACGAAGACGGTGTTTTTCCTTCATTTCATTTTTGGTGGATTTGAGTCATAGGAACACCGTACTATTAAGAGGGGGTTTGCTCCAAAAAGGTTTGGGTGGAATCTGAAGGAAATATTCCCTAGAGGCAATAATAAAGTTGTTATTTTATATTTCCTTATTCATGATAAATTTTTATTATTCATGCTAGAATTGTATTAACCGGAAACTTGATACATGTGTGGATACATAGACAAAACACCATGTCCCTAGTAAGCCTCTACTAGACTAGTTCGTTAATCAAAGATGGTTAAGTTTCCTAACCATGGACATGTGTTGTCATTTGATGAACGGGATCACATCATTCTCTAATGATGTGATGGACAAGACCCATCCGTTAGCTTAGCATAATGATCGCTCAATTTTATTGCTATTGCTTTCTTCTTGTCAAATATATATTCCTCTGACTATGAGATTATGCAACTCCAGGATACCGGAGGAATGCCTTGTGTGCTATCAAACATCACAACATAACTGGGCGATTACAAAGATGCTCTACAGGTATCTCCGAAGATGTTTGTTTGGTTGGCATAGGTCGAGATTAGAATTTGTCACTCCGAGTATCGGAGAGGTATCTCTGGGCCCTCTCGGTAATACACCTCATAAGAAGCCTTGCAAGCAAAGTGACTAATGAGTTAGTTGCAGGATGATGTATTACTGAACGAGTAAAGAGACTTGCCGGTAACGATATTGAACTAGGTATGAAGATACCGATGATCGAATCTCGGGCAAGTAACATACCCATAGACAAAGGGAATTACGTATGTTGTCATAAGGTTTGACCGATAAAGATCTTTGTAGAATATGTAGGAGCCAATATGGGCATCCAGGTCCCGCTATTGGTTATTGACCGGAGAGGTATCTCGGTCATGTCTACATAGTTCTCGAACATGTAGGGTCCACACACTTAACGTTCATTGACGATAGTATTTTATGAGTTATGTATGTTGGTGACGGAATCTTGTTCGGAGTCCCGGATGAGATCATGGACATGATGAGGAGCTCTGGAATGGACTGAAGGTAAAGATTCATATTATTCGATGATATGGTTAGGCCAAGGGGTGAGGACCATGGGGCTATAGGTCGGTGCAAAGCGAAGTTTTGCAGAGGTCATAGGCCAAATGCAGGAGACCCTGGCGTGTGGCCCTAGGCCAGACACCGAGGCCCATGGCGTTTGGGCCAGACGCCAAGGATTGTGGCGTTTGGTCCTGGAGTCTGAGTGGGACTCTTTCCTTTCGGGCAAAACCGACTTTGAGGAGGCTTTTGCTCCAAGTTTCAACCCAAGGGCTCAACATATAAATAGAGGGGCAGGGCTAGCACCAAAGGGACATCAAGATTCACCAAGCCATGTGTCGGCAACCCTGTCCCCTCTAGTTTATCATCTGTCATAGTTTCTATAGTGCTTAGGCGAAGCCCTGCGGAGATTGTTCTTCACCAACACCATAACCACGTCGTCGTGTTGTCGGAACTCATCTATTACTTCGACCATCTTGCTGGATCAAGAAGGCGAGGACGTCATCGAGCTGAACGTGTGTTGAGAGCGGAGGTGCCGTACGTTCGGTACTTGATCGGGACAGATCATGAACGTGTACGACTACATCAACCATGTTGATAAACGCTTCCGCTTAGCGATCTTCAAGGGTATGAAGATGCTCTTTCATCTTGTTGCTATGCTTCTCCTAGATAGATCTTGCGTGAGCGTAGGAATTTTTTTGAAATTGATGCTACATTCCCCAACAGTGGCATCCGAGCCAGGTCTATGCGTAGATGATATGCACGAGTAGAACACAAAGAGTTGCAGGCGGTGATCGTCATACTGCTTACCAATGTCTTATTTTGATTTGGCAGTATTGTTGGATGAAGCGGCCCAGACCAACCTTACATGACCACGTTCATGAGACTGGTTCCACCGACAGACATGCAACTATTTTTGCATAAAGGTGGCTGGCGGGTGTCTGTTTCTCCTACTTTAGTTGAATCAAATTTGACTGCGGCCGGTCCTTGTTGAAGGTTAAAACAACAAACTTGATAAATCACCATTGTGGTTTTGTGCTGTAGGTAAGAATGGTTCTTGCTAGAAGCCCGTACCAGCCACGTAAAACTTGCAACAACAAAGTAGAGGACGTCTAACTTGTTTTTGCAGGGCATGCTGTGATGTGATATGGCCAAGACATGATGTGATATACGTTGTTATATGAGATGATCATGTTTTGTAGAAGTTATCGGCAACTGGCAGGAGCCTTATGGTTGTCACTTTATTGTATGAAATGCAAACGCCATGTAATTGCTTTACTTTATCACTAAGCGGTAGCGATAGTTGTAGAAGCAATAGTTGGCGAGACGACCATGATGCTACGATGGATATCAAGGTGTCGAGCCGGTGACAATGGAGATCATGATGATGCTTTGGAGATGGAGATCAAAAGCACAGATGATGATGGCCATATCATGTCACATATTTTGATTGCATCTGATGTTTATCTTTATGCATCTAATTTTGCTTAGTACGGCAGTAGCATTATAAGATGATCCCTTAACTAAATTTCAAGGTATAAGTGAGAGTATGCACCGTTGCGACAGACCGATAGTTCTTCATGCTGAGACACCACATGATGATTAGGTGTGATAGGCTGTATGTTCAAATACAACAGGTGCAAGATAGTTTTGCACATGCGGAATACTCGGGTTAAAATTGACGAGCCTAGCATGTACAGACATGGCCTCGCAACACTGGGGATCAAAAGATCGAACGTGAATCATATAGTAGATATGATCAACATAGAGATGTTCACCATTGATGACTAGTCCATCTGACGTGATGATCGGACATGGTTTAGTTGATTTGGACCATGTATCATTTAGATGAGTTGAGGGATGTCTATCTAAGTGGGAGTTCTTAAGTAATTTTACTAATTGAACTTTACTTTATCATGAACTTAGTCCTGATAGTATTTGCAAATTATGTTGTAGATCAATAGCGTGCGTTCTAGCTCCCCTATGATTTTTATATGTTCCTAGAGAAAACTAAGTTGAAAGATGATAGTAGCAATGATGCGGACTGGGTCCATGATCTGAGGATTATCCTCATTGTTGCATAGAAGAATTATGTCCTTGATGCACCGCTAGGTGACAGGCCTATTGCAGGAGCAGATGCAGACATTTTGAACGTTTGGCAAGCTCGATATGATGACTACTTGATAGTTTAGTGTGCCATGCTTTACGGCTTAGAATCAGAGCTTCAAAGACGTTTTGAATGCCATGGAGCATATGAGATGTTCCAAGAGCTGAAATTGGTATTTTAGACTCATGCCCGTGTCGAGAGATATGAGACCTCTGACAAGTACGTTGCCTACAAGATGGAGGAGAATAGCTCAGCCAGTGAGCATATGCTCAGAATGTCTGGGTAGTACAATCACTTGAATCAAGTGGGAGTTAATCTTCCAGATAAGATAGTGATTGGCAGATTTCTCTAGTCACCATCACCAAGCTAATAGAACTTCTTGATGAACTATAATATTCAAGGGATGACGAAAACGATTCCCGGGCTCTTCACAATGCTGAAATCAGCGAAGGTAGAAATCAAGAAAGAGCATCAAATGTTGATGGTTAACAAGACCACTAGTTTCAAGAAAAAGGGCAAAAGGGAAAGAATGGGAACTTCAAGAAGAATGGCAAGCAAGTTGTCACTCCTGTAAAGAAGCCCAAAGCTGGACCTAAGCCTGCCTGAAACTGAGCGCTTCTACTGCAAAAGAAATGATCACTAGAAGCGGAACTATCCCACATATTTGGTAGATAAGAAGGATGGCAAAGTGAACAAAGGTATATTTGATATACATGTTATTGATGTGTACCTTACTAGTGCTCGTAGTAGCCCCTGGGTATTTGATAACTGTTCGGTTGCTAAGATTAGTAACTCAAAATAGGAGTTGCAGAATAAATGGAGACTAGTTGACGGTGAAGTGGCGATGTGTGTTGGAAGTGGTTCCAAGATTGATATGATCATCATCGCACACTCCCTATACTTTCGAGATTAGTGTTGAACCTAAATAAATGTTATTTGGTGTTTGCGTTGAGCATATGAACAAGATAGGATCATGTTTTCGCAATAAAATTATTCATTTAAGATAGAGAATAATTGTTATTCTGTTTACATGAATAAAACCTTCTATGGTCATACACCCAATGTTAATGGTTTATTGAATCTCGATCGTAATGATACACATATTCATAATATTGATGCCAAAAGATGCAAAGTTGATAATGATAGTACAAATACTTGTGGCACTGCCGTTTAGGTCATATTGGTGTAAAGCGCATGAAGAAACTCCATGCTGATGGGCTTTTGGAATCACTTGATCATGAATCATTTGATACTTGCGAACCATGCCTTATGGGCAAGATGACCAAACTCCATTCTCTGGAACAATGGAGCGAGCCAATGACTTATTGGAAATAATATATAGCGATGTGTGCGGTCCAATGAGTCTTGAGGCACGCGACGGGTATCGTTATTTTTTGACCTTCACAGATGATTTGAGCAGATATGGGTATATCTACTTAATGAAACACAAGTCTGAAACATTTGAAAAGTTCAAAGAATTTCAGAGTGGAGTGGAGAATCATCGTAACAAGGAAATAAAGTTTATACGATTTGATCGTGGAGGCAAATATTTGAGTTACAAGTTTGGCCTTCATTTAAAACAATGTGGAATAGTTTCACAACTCACGCCACCTGGAACACCACAGCGTAATGGTGTGTCCGAACATCGTAACTTTATTAGATATGGTGCGATCTATGATGTCTCTTACCGATTTACCACTATCATTTTGGGGTTATGCATTAGAGACAGCTGCATTCACGTTAAATAGGGCACCGTCTAAATCCGTTGAGACGACACTGTATGAACTGTGGGTTGGCAATAAACCTAAGTTGTCGTTTCTTAAAGTTTGGGGATGCAGAGCTTATGTCAAAAGGTTTCAGCCTGATAAGCTCGAACCCGAATTGGAGAAGTGTGTCTTCATAGGATACCCTAAGGAAATAATTGGGTACACCTTCTACCACAGATCCAAAGGCGAGATCTTTGTTTCCAAGAATGGAACCTTTCTAGAGAAGGAGTTTCTCTTGACAGAAGTGAGTGGGAGGAAAGTAGAACTTGATGAGGTAGAACTTGATGAGGTAATTGTACCTTCTATCAAATTGGAAAGTAGCACATCAGTGAAATCCGTACCCATGATGCCTACACCAACTAGAGAAGAAGCTAATGATGATGATCATAAAACTTCGGATCAAGTCTATTGGACCTCGTAGGTCGAATAGAGTATGTTCGGCACCAGAGTGGTACGGTAATCCTATCCTGGAAGTCATGTTATTAGACCATGACAAACCTACGAACTATGAAGAAGCTATGATGAGCCCAGATTCCGACAGATGGCTTGAGGCCATGAAATATGAGATAGGATCCATGTATAAGAACAAACTGTGGACTTTGGTGGACTTGCCGGATGATAGGCAAGCCATTGAGAATAAATGGATCTTCAAGAGGAAGACAGACGCTGATGGTAGTGTTACTATCTACAAAGCTCGACTTGTGGCAAAAAGTTTTCGACAAGTTCATGGAGTTGGCTACGACGGGACTTTCTCACCCGTAGCGATGCTTAAATCTGTTCGAATCATATTAATTAGCAATTGCCAAATTTTATGAAATCTGGCAAACGGATGTCAAAACTGCATTCCTTAATGGATTTCTTAAAGAAGAGTTGTATATGGTGCAACCAAAAGGTATTTTCGATCCTAAAGGTGCTAACAAAGTGTGCAAGCTCTAGCGATCCATCTATGGACTGGTGCAAGCATCTCGGAGTTGGAATATACGCTTTGCTAAGGTGATCAAAGCACATGGTTTTATACAGACTTATGTTGAAGCCTGTATTTACAAGAAAGTGAGTGGGAGCTCTATAGCATTTCTAATATTTTATGTGGATGACATATTATTGATTGGAAATGATGTAGAATTTCTGGATAGCATAAAAGGATACTTGAATAAGAGTTTTTCAATGAAAGACGTCAGTGAAGTTACTTATATATTGGGCATCAAGATCTATAAGAGATAGATCAAGACGCTTAATAGGATTTTCAATGAGTACATACCTTGACAAGATTTTGAAGGAGTTCAAAATGGATCAGTCAAAGAAGGAGTTCTATCCTGTATTGTAAGGTGTGAAGTTGAGTAAGACTCAAAACCCGACTACGACAGAAGATAGAGAGAGAATGAAAATCATTCCCTATGCCTCAGTCATAGGTTCTATAAAGTATGTTATGCTATCTACCAGACCTGTTGTGTGCCTTGCCATGAGTTTGGCGAGGGGGTACAATAGTGATCTAGGAGTAGGTCACTGGACAGCGGTTAGAATTATCCTTAGAGGACTAAGGAAATGTTTCTTAGTTATGGAGGTGATAAACAGTTCGTCGTAAAGAGTTACGTCGATGCAAGCTTTTACACTGATCCAGATGACTCTAAATCTCAATCTGGATACATATTGAAAGTGGGAGCAATTAGCTAGAGTAGCTCCATGCAGAGCATTGTAGACATAGAAATTTGCAAAATAAATACGGATCTGAATGTGGCACACGCGTTGACTAAACCTCTCTCACAAGCAAAACATGACCACACCTAAGTACTCTTTGAGTGTTAATCACATAGCGACGCGAACTAGATTATTGACTCTAGTATACCCTTTGGGTGTTGGTCACATGACAATGTGAACTATTGGTGTTAAATCACATGGCGATGTGAACTAGATTATTGACTCTAGTGCAAGTCGGAGACTGAAGGAAATATGCCCTAGAGGCAATAATAAAGTTGTTATTTTATATTTCCTTATTCATGATAAATGTTTATTATTCATGCTAGAATTGTATTAACCGGAAACTTGATACATGTGTGGACACATAGACAAAACACCATGTCCCTAGTAAGCCTCTAGTAGACTAACTCGTTAATCAAAGATAGTTAAGTTTCCTAACCATGGACATGTGTTGTCATTTGATGAACGGGATCACATCATTAGAGAATGATGTGATGGACAAGACCCATCCGTTAGCTTAGCATAATGATCGTTCAATTTTATTGCTATTGCTTTCTTCGTGTCAAATATATATTCCTCTGACTATGAGATTATGTAACTCCCGGATACCGGAGGAATGCCTTGTGTGCTATCAAACGTCACAACGTAACTGGGCGATTACAAAGATGCTCTATAGGTATCTTTGAAGGTGTTTGTTGGGTTGGCACAGATCGAGATTAGAGTTTGTCACTCCGAGTATCGGAGAGGTATCTCTGGGCCCTCTCGGTAATACACCTCATAAGAAGCCTTGCAAGCAAAGTGACTAATGAGTTAGTTGCAGGATGATGTATTACTGAACGAGTAAAGAGACTTGCCGGTAACGAGATTGAACTAGGTATGAAGATATCGATGATCGAATCTCGGGAAAGTAACATACCCATAGACAAAGGGAATTACGTATATTGTCATAAGGTTTGACAGATAAAGATCTTCATAGAATATTTAGGAGCCAATATGGGCATCCAGGTCCCGCTATGGTTATTAACCGTAGAGGTGTCTCGGTCATGTCTACATAGTTCTCGAACCCGAAGGGTCCACATGCTTAACATTCATTGACGATATAGTATTATATGAGTTATGTATGTTGGTGATCGAATGTTGTTCAGAGTCCCGGATGAGGTCATGGACATGACGAGGAGCTCCGGAATGGTCCGGAGGTAAATATTCATATATTGGATGATATGGTTAGGCCAAGGGGTCAGGCCCACGAGGCTATAGGTCGGTGTAAAAGAAAGTTTTGCGGAGGTCAGAGGCCAAACAGTGGAGACCCTAGCGTCTGGCCCTGGGCCAGACGCCGAGGCCCATGGCGTCTGGGCCAAACGCCAAGGATTGTCGCGTTTTTTTCCTGGAGTCCGAGTGGGACTCTTGCCTTTCGGGCAAAACCGGCTTTGAGGAGGCTTTTGCTCCAAGTTTCGACCCCGGGGATCAACATATAAATAGAGGGGCAGGGCTAGCACCAAAGGGACATCAAGATTCACCAAGCCGTGTGTCGGCAACCCCGTCCCCTCTAGTTTATCCTCCGTCATAGTTTCCGTAGTGCTTAGGCAAAGCCCTGCGGAGATTGTTCTTCACCAACACTGTCACCACGCCGTCGTGCTGCCGGAGCTCATCTACTACTTCCCCCGTCTTGCTGGATCAATAAGGCAAGGATGTCATTGAGCTGAACGTGTGCTGAATGCGGAGGTGCGGTACGTTCAATACTAGATCGGGACGGATCGTGAAGGTGTATGACTACATCAACCGCGTTGATAAACGCTTCAGCTTAGCAATCTTCAAGGGTATGAAGATGCTCTCCCCCTCTCATTGCTATGCTTCTCCTAGATAGATCTTGCGTGAGCGTAGGATTTTTTTTTGAAATTGCATGCTATGTTCCCCAACAGAATCAACACGTACACAGTCCCTTTGCACCCTACTTCTTTCCCGGCATTTGAACTTGGCCTTCCCTTGTGCTTGGGCTTTCCAAAGCATCCTAAGCGGTAGTACCGCTCTGCTCAGCGGTAGTACGGCTGTAGCGATACTATGACAGATCAGTGGTACCCTCACTTCCGCTTGTTCTTTATGATCTGTAAATGGGTGGCAATAGAGTGGTAGTTCAGCGCGGCAGTACCGCTCCAGCGGTTTTGCAGCTCTAACTACCACTCCACTATCGCAGGTTTACCAGGCATACTACAGCTAAGCGGAAGTACCGCTCCGACGGAACTACCGTTGTCTTCTACCGCATGGAGTACCGCTTGTTTTCTACCTTCTAGAAAGCGCCGTCCCTCGAGCGGAAGTAGAGCGACAATTGTTAGAGGTAGTACCGCCTAGGGAGACACTACCACCCCGCCTTCTCTTCTACCATTGGTTCCTGCTATTGTTCAATACTAAGCGGAAGTGCCACTGGTGGGAGCAGTAGTACCGCCCCGGCGGCACTACTGTCTCCCTGTCCTGCACAGTTGAACGCAACACCCGGAACTTCCATGCCAGCGTAAGTACCGCTTACCTGAGCGGTACTACCACTTGTGCACGAGTTGTGCGTGCATAACGGTCGGATCTCTTTCCCCACTATATAAGGTGGTCATCTTTTCCTAGTTGACTTACCTCTTCCTCGCCCAAGCTCTATTATTGCTCACAAGCTCATTTCTGCCCGATCTCCCTCCCTAGCCAATTAAACTTGTTGATTCTTTAGGGATTGGTTGAGAAGGCCTAGATCTACACTTTCACCAAGAGAAATTTGATTCCTCCCACTAATCCCTTGAGGATCTTGTTACTCTTGGGTGTTTGAGCACCCTAGACAATTGAGGTCACCTCGGAGCCATATTCCATTATGGTGAAGCTTCGTGGTGTTGTTGGGAGCCTCCAATTCAGTTATGAAGAGAGCCCAACCTTGTTTGTAAAGGTCCAGTTGCCATCTTCAAGGGCTCCACTAGTGGAATCAAGGCATCTCGCATTGGGTGAGGGCGTGAGGAGAATACGGTGGCCCTAGTTGCTTCTTGGGGAGTATTGTGCCTCCACACTGCTCCAACGGGGATGTACTTCTCTCAATGGGAAGGAACTTCGGTAACACATCCTCGCCTCCACCGGCTCCACTTGTGGTTATTTCTATTCGTTACTTTGTGCTAGATTTACTTGTGTTGTATCCTTTGCTTGCTTGTATTGTGGTTGTTGTTGGCATCATATAGGTTGCTCACCTAGTTGCACATCTAGACAACCTATTTGTTGCTAACACTAATTTGTTAAGAAAAGCTAAAAATTGGTAGTTGCCTATTCACCCCCCCTCTAGTCAACCATATCAATCCCTTCACCAGCCTCCCAGCCTTCTAGACCACTTCTTCACAAAGTTTTGTGGATACCATGATTTATAATATAGATTTAACTAGAGCCAAATACCTCAAAGAATTTGAAACCACGGTCTTTCAAGACACCATCATGTTTGGTCCTAGTTAAAACTGCAGTATTATAAACTACCGTATCCACAAACTGTCGCCTTTTGCAATATTAAAAAAAGAGCTCCATCCCCGTTTGGGGGAATGATTGGTCTCTACCGGTTGATTCTCACGCCCGCATCTACTGCCTCCCTTGCTGGACACACGGCCTAGTGGACCACCCACGTCTCCATTCGTCATCTTATCTCTTCCTCAGCCCCGCTTTTTCTCCCAAATGCAACTAACTCCTCCTAAGTGTATGATCTACCCACGGAGCTTGCTCTTCCCCGATGCGACAATGATAGTGAAGGCAGAGGTCATACCTCATCAGGCAGCGTGTTACGACGAGGTGGCGCTTGGTGGCCATGCCACATTTTGCGCCATCCTCCCCTGTGAATGCCATGAGATCCGACCTCTACCACATCGAGGGACTCCTTGTGTGGTGGTACCCAGCCTCCTAGCATCTATGGCTCCAATGTGTGACTCCTCGTTGATGAAGGAACCTCCAGGGATGCCAACCACCTATTGATACGTCCATTTTGCATCATGCTTTTATATCAATATTTATTGCATTATGGGCGGTTATTACACATTATATACCAATACTTATGGCTATTATCTCTTATTTTATAAGGTTTACCATGAAGAGGGGGAATGCCGGCAGCTGGAATTCTGGCTGGAAAAGGAGCAAAGCATTGGAAACCTATTTTGCACTGCTCCAAAAGACCTGAAACTCCATGAAACTCATTTTTGGATTTATTAAGAATTATTGAGCGAAAGAAACACCTCAGGGGGCCCACACCCTGGCCAGGAGGGTGGGGGGCGCGCCCACCCCTACTGGGCGCGCCCCCTGTCTCCTAGCCCCCCTGGTGGCCCCTGGTGTCCATCTTCCGCTATATGAAGGCTTTTACCCTGGAAAAAATTGTGGGCAAGCTTACGAGACGAAACTCCGCTGCCACGAGGCGGAACCTTGGCGGAACCAATCTAGAGCTCTGGTAGAGCTATTCTGCCGGGGATACTTCCCTCCGGGAGGGGGAAATCATCACCATCGTCATCACCAACGATCCTCCCACCGAGAGAGGGTCAATCTCCATCAACATCTTCACCAGCACCATCTCCTCTCAAACCCTAGTTCATCTCTTGTATCCAATCTTGTATCCAAAACCACAAATTGGTACCTGTGGGTTGCTAGTAGTGTTGATTACTCCTTGTAGTTGATACTTATTGGTTTACTTGGTGGAAGATCGTATGTTCAGATCCTTAATACATATTATTACACCTCTGTGTTGGGGAACGTTGCAGAAAATAAAAAATTTCCTACGGTTTCACCAAGATCCATCTATGAGTTCATCTAAGCAACGAGTGATAGGAGAGAGATTGCATCTACATACCACTTGTAGATCGCGTGCGGAAGCGTTCAAGGGAACGGGGATGATGGAGTCGTACTCGCCGTGATCCAAATCACCGATGACCAAGTGCCGAACGGACAGCACCTCCGCGTTCAACACATGTACGGAGCGGATAACGTCTCCTCCTTCTTGATCCAGCAAGGGGGAAGGAGAGGTTGAGGAAGAAGGCTCCAGCAGCAGCACAACGGCGTGGTGTTGCTGGAGAGGCAGTACTCCGACAGGGCTTCACCAAGCACTTAACGGAGGAGGAGAGGTGTTGGGGAGGGGAGGGGCTGCGCCTTGGATGTTGTCTGCAGCCCTCCCCTCGCCCCTCTATTTATAGGGGAAGGGCGAAGGGGGCGGCCCCCTCTAG
>NC_041385.1:646162140-646186473 GCF_002162155.2 Triticum dicoccoides | reverse complement strand
CCCAAGGGGGGGCCCAGCCCTCCAGGGGCTGGTTCCCTGCCCCTTACGGCCCATCAGGCCCTCCGAGAGGGGTGGCCCCACCCGATGGACCCCCGGAACCCCTCCGGTGGCCCCGGTACAATACCGATGTGCCCCCGAAACTTTCCGGTGACCGTATGACAACTTCCCATATATAAATCTTTACCTCCGAACCATTCCGGAACTCCTCGTGACGTCCGGGATCTCATCCGGGACTCCGAAAAACATTTGGTAATCACATACAAGTCTTCCTAATAACCCTAGCGTCAGCGAACCTTAAGTGTGTAGACCCTATGGGTTCGGGAGACATGCAGACATGACCGAGACGGCTCTCCGGTCAATAACCAACAACGGGATCTGGATACCCATGTTGGCTCCCACATACTCCTCGATGATCTCATCGGATGAACCATGATGTCGAGGATTCAAACAACCCCGTATACTATTCCCTTTGTCAGACGGTATGTTACTTGCCCGAGATTCGATCGTCGGTATCCCAATACCTCGTTAAATCTCGTTGTCGGGAAGTCACTTTACTGGTACCGCAATGCATGATCCCGTGACCAGACACTTGGTCACTTTGAGCTCATTATGATGATGCACTACAGAGTGGGCCCAGTGATACCTCTCCGTAATACGGAGTGACAAATCCCAGTCTCGATCCGTGTCAACCCAACAGACACTTTCGGAGATACATGTAGTGCACCTTTATAGTCACCCAGTTACGTTGTGACGTTTGGTACACCCAAAGCACTCCTACGGTATCTGGGAGTTACACGATCTCATGGTCTAAGGAAAAGATACTTGACATTGGAAAAGCTCTAGCAAAATGAACTGCACGATCTTGTGCTATGCTTAGGATTGGGTCTTGTCCATCACATCATTCTCCTAATGATGTGATCCCGTTGTCAACGACATCCAATGTCCATAGTCAGGAAACCATGACTATCCGTTGACCAACGAGCTAGTCAACTAGAGGCTTTCTAGGGACGTATTGTGTTCTATGTATTCACACGTGTATTACGATTTCCAGATAATACAATTATAGCATGAATAAAAGACAATTATCATGAACAAGGAAATATAATAATAATCCTTTTATTATTGCCTCTAGGGCATATTTCCAATAGTCTCCCACTTGCACTAGAGTCAATAATCTAGTTACATTGTGATGAATCGAACACCCATAGAGGTCTGGTGTTGATCATGTTTTGATCGCGGAAGAGGTTTAGTCAACGGATCTGCGACATTCAGATCCGTATGTACTTTGCAAATATCTATGTCTCTATCTTGAATATTTTCACGGATGGAGTTGAAACGACGCTTGATGTGCCTGGTCTTCTCGTGAAACCTGGGCTCCTTGGTAAGGGCAATAGCTCCAATGTTGTCACAGAAGAGTTTGATCGGCCCCGACGCATTGGGTATGACTCTTAGGTCGGTGATGAACTCCTTCACCCAGATTGCTTCATGCGCTGCCTCCGAGGCTGCCATGTACTCTGCTTCACATGTAGATCCTGCCATGACGCTCTGCTTGCAGCTGCACCAGCTTACTGCTCCACTATTCCACATATACACGTATCTGATTTGTGACTTAGAGTCATCCAGATCTGTGTCGAAGCTAGCGTCGACGTAACCCTTTACGACGAGCTCTTCGTCACCTCCATAAACAAGAAACATGTCCTTTGTCCTTTTCAGGTACTTCAGGATATTCTTGACTGCTGTCCAGTGTTCCTTGCCGGGATTACTTCGGTACCTTCCTACCAAACTTACGGCAAGGTTTACATCAGGTCTGGTACACAGCATGGCATACATAATAGATCCTATGGCTGAGGCATAGGGGATGACACTCATCTCTTCTTTATCTTTTGCCGTGGTCGGGCATTGAGCCGAGCTCAATCTCACACCTTGCAATACAGGCAAGAACCCTTTCTTGGACTAATCTATTTTGAACTTCTTCAAAATCTTTATCAAGGTATGTGCTTTGTGAAAGACCTATGAGGTGTCTCGATCTATCCCTATAGATTTTGATGCCTAATATGTAAGCAGCTTCTCCAAGGTCCTTCATTGAAAAACACTTATTCAAGTAGGCCTTGATGCTGTCCAAGAATTCTATATCATTTCCCATCAAAAGTATGTCATCTACATATAATATGAGAAATGCTACAGAGCTCCCACTCACTTTCTTGTAAACGCAGGCTTCTCCATAAGTCTGCATAAACCCAAATGCTTTGACCATCTCATCAAAGCGAATGTTCCAACTCCGAGATGCTTGCACCAGCCCATAAATGGATCGCTGGAGCTTGCATACTTTGTTAGCATTCTTAGGATCGACAAAACCTTCCGGCTGCATCATATACAGCTCTTCCTTAAGATAACCGTTAAGGAATGCCGTTCTGACGTCCATCTGCCATATCTCATAATCATAGTATGCGGCAATTGCTAGCATGATTCGGACGGACTTAAGCTTCGCTACGGGAGAGAAAGTCTCATCGTAGTCAACCCCTTGAACTTGCCGATAACCCTTAGCGACAAGTCGAGCTTTATAGATGGTGACATTACCATCCGCATCCGTCTTCTTCTTAAAGATCAATTTGTTTTCTATCGCTCGACGATCATCGGGCAAGTCAGTCAAAGTCCATACTTTGTTTTCATACAAGGATTCTATATCGGATTGCATGGCTTCTAGCCATTTGTTGGAATCTGGGCCCGCCATTGCTTCTTCATAGTTTGAAGGTTCACCATTGTCTAACAACATGATATCTAGGACAGGGTTTCCATACCACTCTGGTGTGGAACGTGTCCTCCTGGACCTACGAAGTTCAGTAGCTACTTGATCCGAATTACCTTGATCATCATCATTAATTTCCTCTCCAATCGGTGTAGGCATCACAGGAACATTTTCCTGAGCTGCACTACTTTCCAGTTCAAGAGGTAGTACTTCATCGAGTTCTACTTTCCTCCCACTTTCCTTTCGAGAGAAACTCTTTTTCCAGAAAGGATCCGTTCTTGGCAACAAAGATCTTGCCTTCGGATCTAAGGTAGAAGGTATACCCAATGGTTTCCTTAGGGTATCCTATGAAGACACATTTTTCCGACTTGGGTTCGAGCTTTTCAGGTTGAAGTTTCTTGTTATAAGCATTGCATCCTCAAACTTTTAGAAACTATAGCTTCGGTTTCTTCCCAAACCATAATTCATACGGTGTCGTCTCAACGGATTTAGACGGTGCCCTATTTAAAGTGAATGTAGCTGTCTCTAGAGCGTATCCCCAAAATGATAGCGGTAAATCGGTAAGAGACATCATAGATCGCACCATATCCAATAGAGTGTGATTATGACGTTCGGACACACCGTTACGCTGAGGTGTTCCAGGCGACGTGAGTTGTGAAACGATTCCACATTTCCTTAAGTGCGTACCAAATTCGTGACTTAAATATTCTCCTCCATGATCCGATCGTAAGAATTTTATCTTTTGGTCACGTTGATTCTCTACTTCATTGTGAAACTCCTTGAACTTTTCAAAGGTCTCAGACTTGTGTTTCATCAAGTAGACATACCCATATCTACTCAAGTCATCAATGAGAGTGAGAACATAACGATATCCTCCGCGAGCCTCAACGCTCATTGGACCACACACATCAGTATGTATGATTTCCAATAAGTTGGTTGCTCGCTCCATAGTTCCGGAGAACGGAGTCTTGGTCATTTTGCCCATGAGGCATGGTTCGCATGTGTCAAATGATTCATAATCGAGAGACTCTAAAAGTCCATCAGCATGGAGCTTCTTCATGCGCTTGACACCAATGTGACCAAGGCGGTAGTGCCACAAGTATGTGGGACTATCGTTATCAACTTTACATCTTTTGGTATTCACACTATGAATATGTGTAACATTACGTTCGAGATTCATTAAGAATAAACCATTTACCATCGGGGCATGACCATAAAACATATCTCTCATATAAATAGAACAACCATTATTCTCGGATTTAAATGAGTAGCCATCTCGCATTAAACGAGATCCAGATACAATGTTCATGCTCAAACTTGGCACTAAATAACAATTATTAAGGTTCGTAATGTTGGGGAACGTTGCAGAAAATTAAAATTTTTCCTACGGTTTCACCAAGATCCATCTATGAGTTCATCTAAGCAACGAGTGATAGGAGAGAGATGCATCTACATACCACTTGTAGATCGCGTGCGGAAGCGTTCAAGGGAACGTGGATGATGGAGTCGTACTCGCCGTGATCCAAATCACCGATGACCAAGTGCCGAACGGACAACACCTCCGCGTTCAACACACGTACAGAGCGGATGACATCTCCTCCTTCTTGATCCAGCAAGGGGGAAGGAGAGGTTGAGGAAGAAGGCTCCAGCAGCAGCACGACAACATGGTGATGGTGGAGAGGCAGTACTCCGACAGGGCTTCGCCAAGCACTTAACGGAGGAGGAGAGGTGTTGGGGAGGGGAGGGGCTGCGCCTTGGATGTGTTGTGCAGCCCTCCCCTCGCCCCTCTATTTATAGGGGAAGGGGGAAGGGGGCCGGCCCCCTCTAGATTAGATCTAGAGGGGGGGCGGCCAAGGGAGGGGGCTTTCCCCCCAAGCAAGGTGGGCGCCCCCACTAGGGTTCCCCCCCAACCCTCGGCGCATGGGCCCAAGGGGGGGGGGGCGCCCAGCCCTCCAGGGGCTGGTTCCCTGCCCCCTACGGCCCATGAGGCCCTCCGAGAGGGGTGGCCCCTCCCGGTGGACCCCCGGAACCCCTCCGGTGGCCCCGGTACAATACCGATATACCCCTGAAACTTTCCGGTGACCGTATGACAACTTCCCATATATAAATCTTCACCTCTGGACCATTCCGAAACTCCTCGTGATGTCCGGGATCTCATCCGGGACTCCGACCAACATTCGGTAATCACATACAAGTCTTCCTAATAACCCTAGCGTCACCGAACCTTAAGTGTGTAGACCCTACGGGTTCGGGAGACATGCAGACATGACCGAGAAGGCTCTCCGATCAATAACCAACAGCAGGATCTGGATACCCATGTTGGCTCCCACATGCTCCTCGATGATCTCATTGGATGAACCACGATGTCGAGGATTCAATCAACCCCATATACAATTCCCTTTGTCAAACGGTACGTTACTTGCCCGAGACTCGATCGTCGGTATCCCAATACCTCGTTCAGTCTCGTTACCGGCAAGTCACTTTACTCGTACCGTAATGCATGATCCCGTGACCAAACACTTGGTCACTTTGAGCTCGTCATGATGATGCATTACCGAGTGGGCCCAGAGGTACCTCTCCATCATACGGAGTGACAAATCCCAGTCTCGATCCGTGTCAACCCAACAGATACTTTCGGAGATACCTGTAGTGCACCTTTATAGTCACCCAGTTACGTTGTGACGTTTGGTACACCCAAAGCACTACTACGGTATCCGGGAGTTACACGATCTCATGGTCTAAGGAAAAGATACTTGACATTGGAAAAGCTCTAGCAAAATGAACTACACGATCTTGTGCTATGCTTAGGATTGGATCTTGTCCATCACATCATTCTCCTAATGATGTGATCCCGTTGTCAACGACATCTAATGTCCATAGTCAGGAAACCATGACTATCTGTTGACCAACGAGCTAGTCAACTAGAGGCTTACTAGGGACGTATTGTGGTCTATGTATTCACACGTGTATTAGATTTCCGGATAATACAATTATAGCATGAATAAAAGACAACTATCATGAACAAAGAAATATAATAATAATCCTTTTATTATTGCCTCTAGGGCATATTTCCAACAGTCTCCTACTTGCACTAGAGTCAATAATCTAGTTACATTGTGATGAATCGAACACCCATAGAGTTCTGGTGTTGATCATGTTTTGCTCGCGGAAGAGGTTTAGTCAACGGATCTGCGACATTCAGATCCATGTGTACTTTGCAAATATCTATGTCTCCATCTTGAACATTTTCACGGATGGAGTTGAAACGACGCTTGATGTGCCTGGTCTTCTTGTGAAACCTGGGCTCCTTGGCAAGAGCAATAGCTCCAGTGTTGTCACAGAAGAGAGTGATCGGCCCCGACGCATTGGGTATGAATCCTAGGTCGGTGATGAAATCCTTCAGCCATATTGCTTCATGCGCTGCCTCCGAGGCTGCCATGTACTCCGCTTCACATGTAGATCCCGCCACGACGCTCTGCTTGCAACTGCACCAGCTTACTGCTCCACGATTCAACATATACACGTATCCGGTTTGTGACTTAGAGTCATCCAGATCTGTGTTGAAGCTAGCGTCGACGTAACCCTTTACGACGAGCTCTTCGTCACCTCCATAAACGAGAAACATGTCCTTTGTCCTTTTCAGGTACTTCGGGATATTCTTGACCGCTGTCCAGTGTTCCTTGCCGGGATTACTTTGGTACCTTCCTACCAAACTTACGGCAAGGTTTACATCAGGTCTGGTACACAGCATGGCATACATAATAGATCCTATGGCTGAGGCATAGGGGATGACACTCATCTCTTCTTTATCTTTTGCCGTGGTTGGGCATTGAACCGAGCTCAATCTCACACCCTGTAATACATGCAAGAATCCTTTCTTGGACTGATCCATTTTGAACTTCTTCAAAATCTTATCAAGGTATGTGCTTTGTGAAAGACCTATGAGGCGTCTTGATCTATCCCTATAGATCTTGATGCCTAATATGTAAGCAGCTTCTCCAAGGTCCTTCATTGAAAAACACTTATTCAAGTAGGCCTTAATGCTGTCCAAGAATTCTATATCGTTTGCCATCAAAAGTATGTCATCTACATATAATATGAGAAATGCTACAGAGCTCCCACTCACTTGCTTGTAAACGCAGGCTTCTCCATAAGTCTGCATAAACCCAAACGCTTTGATCATCTCATCAAAGCGAATGTTCCAACTCCGAGATGCTTGCACCAGCCCATAAATGGATCGCTGGAGCTTGCATACTTTGTTAGCATTCTTAGGATCGACAAAACCTTCCAGCTGCATCATATACAGCTCTTCCTTAAGATAACCATGAAGGAATGCCGTTTTGACGTCCATCTACCATATCTCATAATCATAGATGCGGCAATTGCTAACATGATTCGAACGGACTTAAGCTTCGCTACGGGAGAGAAAGTCTCATCGTAGTCAACCCCCTGAACTTGCCGATAACCCTTAGCGACAAGTCGAGCTTTATAGATGGTGACATTACCATCCGCATCCGTCTTCTTTTTAAAGATCCATTTGTTTTCTATCGCTCGCCGATCATCAGGCAAGTCAGTCAAAGTCCATACTTTGTTTTCATACATGGATTCTATCTCGGATTGCATGGCTTCTAGCCATTTGTTGGAATCTGGGCCCGCCATCGCTTCTTCATAGTTCGAAGGTTCACCGTTGTCTAACAACATGATTTCCAGGACAGGGTTGCCAATACCACTCTGGTGTGGAACGTGTCCTCGTGGACCTACGAAGTTCAATAGCAACTTGATCTGAAGTACCTTGATCATCATCATTAATTTCCTCTCCAGTCAGTGCAGGCACCACAGGAACATTTTCCTGTGCTGCACTACTTTCCGGTTCAAGAGGTAGTACTTCATGGAGTTCTACTTTCCTCCCACTTACTCCTTTCGAGAGAAACTCTTTTTCCAGAAAGGATCCGTTCTTGGCAACAAAGATCTTGCCTTCGGATCTAAGGTAGAAGGTATACCCAATGGTTTCCTTGGGGTATCCTATGAAGATGCATTTTTCCGACTTGGGTTCGAGCTTTTCAGGTTGAAGTTTCTTGACATAAGCATCGCATCCCCAAACTTTTAGAAACGACAGCTTAGGTTTCTTCCCAAACCATAATTCATACGGTGTCGTCTCAACAGATTTAGACGGTGCCCTATTTAAAGTGAATGTAGTTGTCTCTAGAGCGTATCCCCAAAATGATAGCGGTAAATCGGTAAGAGACATCATAGATCGCACAATATCCAATAGAGTGCGATTACGACGTTCGGACACACCGTTACGCTGAGGTGTTCCAGGCGGCGTGAGTTGTGAAATGATTCCACATTTCCTTAAGTGCGTACCAAATTCGTGACTTAAATATTCTCCTCCATGATCCGATCATAAGAATTTTATCTTTCGGTCACGTTGATTCTCTACTTCATTCTGAAATTCCTTAAACTTTTCAAAGGTCTCAGACTTGTGTTTCATCAAGTAGACATACCCATATCTACTTAAGTCATCAGTGAGAGTGAGAACATAACGATATCCTCCGCGAGCCTCAACGCTCATTGGACCACACACATCAGTATGTATGATTTCCAATAAGTTGGTTGCTCGCTCCATAGTTCCGGAGAACGGAGTCTTGGTCATTTTGCCCATGAGGCATGGTTCGCATGTGTCAAATGATTCATAATCGAGAGACTCTAAAAGTCCATCAGCATGGAGCTTCTTCATGCGCTTGACACCAATGTGACCAAGGCGGTAGTGCCACAAGTATGTGGGACTATCGTTATCAACTTTACATCTTTTGGTATTCACACTATGAATATGTGTAACATTACGTTCGAGATTCATTAAGAATAAACCATTGACCATCGGGGCATGACCATAAAACATATCTCTCATATAAATAGAACAACCATTATTCTCGGATTTAAATGAGTAGCCATCTTGTATTAAGTGAGATCCAGATAAAATGTTCATGCTCAAACTTGGCACTAAATAATAATTATTGAGGTTTAAAACTAATCCCGTTGGTAAATGTAGAGGTAGCGTGCCGACGGCGATCACATCGACCTTGGAACCATTCCTGGCGCGCATCGTCACCTCGTCCTTCGCCAGTCTCCGCTTATTCCGCAGCTCCTGCTGTGAGTTACAAATATGAGCAACGGCACCGATATCAAATACCCAGGAGTTACTATGAGTACTGGTAAGGTAGACATCAATTACATGTATATCACATATACCTTTAGTGTTGCCGGCCTTCTTGTCCACTAAGTATTTGGGGCAGTTCCACTTCTAGTGACCCTTCCCTTTACTATAAAAGCACTCAGTCTCAGGCTTGGTTCCATTCTTTGACTTCTTCCCGGCAACTGGCTTACCGGGCGCGGCAACATCTTTGTCGTCCTTCTTGAAGTTCTTCTTACCCTTGCCCTTCTTGAACTTAGTGAACTTATTGCTTGATGTTCTTTCTTGATTTCAACCTCTGCTGACTTCAGCATTGAAAATACTTCAGGAATGGTCTTCACCATCCCCTGCATATTGTAGTTCATCACAAAGCTCTTGTAGCTCGGTGGGAGCGACTGAAGGATTCTGTCAATGACCGCCTCGTCCGGGAGGTTGATCTCCAACTGGGACAGGCGGTTGTGCAACCCAAACATTTTGAGTATGTGCTCACTGACAGAACTATTTTCCTCCATCTTACAACTATAGAACTTGTCGAAGACTTCATATCTCTCGACCCGGGCATGAGCTTGAAAAACCATTTTCAGCTCCTCGAACATCTCATATGCTCCGTGTTGCTCAAAACGCTTTTGGAGCCCCGGTTCTAAGTTGTAAAGCATGCCGCACTAAACAAGGGAGTAATCATCAGCACGTAACTGCCAAGCATTCATAATGTCTTGGTTCTCTGGGATGGGTGCTTCACCTAGCGGTCCTTCTAGGACATATGCTTTCTTGGCTGCTATGAGGATAATCCTCAGGTTCCGGACCCAGTCCGAATAGTTGCTGCCATCATCTTTCATCTTGGTTTTCTCTAGGAACGCGTTGAAGTTCATGTTGACATGAGTTTTGGCCATTTGATCTACAAGACATATTTTGCAAAGATTTTAGACTAAGTTCATGATAATTAAGTTCATCTAATCAAATTATTTAATGAACTCCCACTCAGATTTGACATCCCTCTAGTCATCTAAGTGTTACATGATCCGAGTCGACTAGGCCGTGTCCGATCATCACGTGAGATAGACTAGTCATCATCGGTGAACATCTCCATGTTGATCGTATCTTCCATACGACTCATGTTCGACCTTTTGGTATCTTGTGTTCCGAGGCCATGTCTGTACATGCTAGGCTCGTCAAGTTAACCCTAAGTGTTTATGCATGTGTAAAACTGTCTTACACCCGTTGTATGTGAACGTAAGGATCTATCACACCCGATCATCACATGGTGCTTCGAAACGACGAACTTTAGCAACGGCCCACAGTTAGGGGGAACACTTTCTTGAAATTATTATAAGGGATCATCTTATTTACTACCGTCGTTCTAAGTAAACAAGATGCATGCACATAATAAACATCACATGCAATTATATAATAGTGACATGATATGGCCAATATCATATAGCTCCTTTGATCTCCATCTTCGGGGCTCCATGATCATCTTTGTCACCGGCATGACACCATGATCTCCATCATCATGATCTCCATCATCGTGTCTTCATGAAGTTGTCACGCCAACGACTACTTCTACTTCTATGGCTAACGTGTTTAGCAATAAAGTAAAGTAATTTACATGGCGTTCTTCAATGACACGCAGGTCATACAAAAAATAAAGACAACTCCTATGGCTCCTGCCGGTTGTCATACTCATCGACATGCAAGTCGTGATTCCTATTACAAGAACATGATATCATACATCACAATATATCATTCATCATTCATCACAACTTCTGGCCATATCACATCACATGACAATTGCTGCAAAAACAAGTTAGACGTCCTCTAATTGTTGTTGCATCTTTTACGTGGCTGCAATTGGGTTCTAGCAAGAACGTTTTCTTACCTACGAATAACCACAACGTGATTTTGTCAACTTCTATTTACCCTTCATAAGGACCATTTTCATCGAATCCTCTCCAACTAAAGTGGGAGAGACAGACACCCGCTAGCCACCTTATGCAACTAGTGCATGTCAGTCGGCGGAACCTATCTCACGTAAGCGTACGTGTAAGGTCGGTCCGGGCCGCTTCATCCCACAATACCGCTAAAGCAAAATAAGACTAGTAGCGGCAAGCAAGTTGACAAGATCCACGCCCACAACAAAATTGTGTTCTACTCGTGCAATAGAGAACTACGCATAGACCTAGCTCTGATACCACTGTTGGGGAACGTTGCAGAAAATAAAAATTTTCCTACGGTTTCACCAAGATCCATCTATGAGTTCATCTAAGCCACGAGTGATAGGAGAGAGATTGCATCTACATACCACTTGTAGATCGCGTGTGGAAGCCTTCAAGAGAACGGGGATGATGGAGTCGTACTCACCGTGATCCAAATCACCAATGACCAAGTGCCGAACGGACAACACCTCCGCGTTCAACACACATACGGAGCGGATGACGTCTCCTCCTTCTTGATCCAGCAATGGGGAAGGAGAGATTGAGGAAGAAGGCTCCAGCAGCAGCACAACGGCGTGGTGTTGGTGGAGAGGCAGTACTCCGACAGGGCTTTGCCAAGCACTTAATGGAGGAGGAGAGGTGTTGGGGCGGGGAGGGGCTGCGCCTTGAATGTTGTCTGCAGCCCTTCCCTCGCCCCTCTATTTATAGGGGAAGGGGGAAGGGGGTCGGCCCCCTCTAGACGAGATCTAGAGGGGGGGGGGGGCGGCGGCCAAGGGAGGGGGCTTGCCCCCAAAGCAAGGGGGGCGCCCCCACTAGGGTTCCCCCCCCCCAAAACCTTAGGTGCATGGGCCCAAGGGGGGCGCTCCCAGCCCTCCAGGGGCTGGTTCCCTGCCCCTTACGGCCCATGAGGCCCTCCGAGAGGGGTTGCCCCTCCCGTTGGACCCCCGGAACCCCTCCGGTGGCCCCGGTACAATACCGATATGCCGCCGAAACTTTCTGGTGACCGTATGACAACTTCCCATATATAAATCTTTACCTCCGGACCATTACGGAACTCCTCGTGACGTCCGGGATCTCATCCGGGACTCCGAAAAACATTCGGTAATCACATACAAGTCTTCCTAATAACCCTAGCGTCACCGAACCTTAAGTGTGTAGACCCTACGGGTTCGGGAGACATGCAGACATGACCAAGACGGCTCTCCGGTCAATAACCAACAGCGGGATCTGGAAACCCATGTTGGCTCCCACATACTCCTCGATGATCTCATCGGATGAACCACGATGTCGAGGATTCAAACAACCGCGTATACTATTCCCTTTGTCAGACGGTATGTTACTTGCCCGAGATTCGATCATCGGTATCCCAATACCTCGTTCAATCTCGTTGCCGGCAAGTCACTTTACTCGTACGGCAATGCATGATCCCGTGACCAGACACTTGGTCACTTTGAGCTCATTATGATGATGCACTACCGAGTGGGCCCAGTGATACCTCTCCGTAATACGGAGTGACAAATCCCAGTCTCGATCCGTGTCAACCCAACAGACACTTTTGGAGATACCTGTAGTGCATCTTTATAGTCACCCAGTTATGTTGTGACGTTTGGTACACCCAAAGCACTCCTACGGTATCCGGGAGTTACACGATCTCATGGTCTAAGGAAAAGATACTTGACATTGGAAAAGCTCTAGCTAAACAAACTACACGATCTTGTGCTATGCTTAGGATTGGGTCTTGTCCATCACATCATTCTCCTAATGATGTGATCCCGTTGTCAACGACATCCAATGTCCATAGTCAGGAAACCATGACTATCCGTTGACCAACGAGCTAGTCAACTAGAGGCTTTCTAGGGACGTATTGTGGTCTATGTATTCACACGTGTATTATGATTTCCGGATAATACAATTATAGCATGAATAAAAGATAATTATCATGAACAAGGAAATATAATAATAATCCTTTTATTATTGCCTCTAGGGCATATTTCCAACACTCTGATTATGAACATGAATATGCTTTGTGAGTAGTTACGTTTGTTCCTGAGGACATGGGTGAAGTCTTGCTATTAGTAGTCATGTGAATTTGGTATTCGTTCGATATTTTGATGAGATGTATGTTGTCTTTCCTCTAGTGGTGTTATGTGAACGTCGACTACATGACACTTCACCATTATTGGGCCTAGAGGAAGGCATTGGGAAGTAATAAGTAGATGATGGGTTGCTAGAGTGACAGAAGCTTAAACCCTAGTTTATGTGTTGCTTCGTTAGGGGCTGATTTGGATCCATATGTTTAATGATGTGGGTAGGTTTGCCTTGATACTTTTGTTGTAGTTGCGGATGCTTGCAATAGGGGTTAATCATAAGTGGGCTGCTTGTCCAAGCAAGGGAAGTACCCAAGCACCGGTCCACCCACATATCAAATTATCAAAGTACCGAACGCAAATCATATGAATGTGATGAAACTAGCTTGACGATAATTCCCATGTGTCCTCGGGAGCGCTTTTCTCATTATAAGAAATTGTCCAGGCTTACACTTTGCTACAAAAAGGATTGGGCCACCTTGATGCACCTTATTTACTTTTATTGCTTGTTACTCGTTACAATTTATCTTATCACAAAACTATCTATTACTTACAATTTCAGTGCTTGTAGAGAAAACCTTACTGAAAACTGCTTATCATTTCCTTCTGCTCCTCGTTGGGTTCGACACTCTTACTTATCGAAAGGACTACGATAGATCCCCTACACTTGTGGGTCATCAAGACTCTCTTCTGGCGCCATTGCCGGGGAGTGTAGCACTTTTGGTGAGTGGAACTTAGTAAGGAAACATTTATATAGTGTGCTGATTTTTTTTGTTACTTGTTACTATGGAAACTAATCTTTTGAGGGGCTTGTTCGGGGCATCTTCGCCCCAACCAGTAGATCAAAGAGTTGCTCCTCAACCTACTGAACCTACTGAAAATTTTCACTTTGAAATTCCTTCGGGTATGATAGAGAAACTGCTAGCTAATACATTTGCAGGAGATGGAACATTGCATCCCGATTTACACCTTATCTTTGTGGATGAAGTTTGTGGATTATTTAAGCTTGCAGGTATTCCCGATGATGTTGTCAAAAGGAAGGTCTTCCCTTTATCTTTGAAGGAAGATGCATTGACATGGTTTAGGCTATGTGATGATACGGGATCTTGGAATTATAAGCGATTGAAGTTGGAATTCCACCAGAAGTTCTACCCTATGCATCTTGTTCATCGTGATCATAATTACATATATAATTTCTAGCCTCGCGAAGGAGAAAGCATCGCTTAAGCTTGGGGGAGGCTTAAGTCAATGTTATATTCATGCCCCAATCATGAGCTCTCCAGAGAAATGATTATTCAAAATTTTTATGCTCGGCTTTCTCTCAATGATCGCACCATGCTCGATACTTCCTGTGCTGGTTCTTATATGCTGAAGACTATTGAATTTAAATGGGACTTATTGGAAAGAATTAAACGCAACTCTGAAGATTGGGGTTCCGACGATGGTAAGGAGTCAGGTATGACACCTAAGTTTGATTGTGTTAAATCTTTTATGGATACCGATGTTTTTCGTGGATTTAGTGCTAAATATGTACTTGACTATGAGATAGTAGCTTATTTCTGTGAATCTTTTGCTACTCACGTTGATCTCCCTAAGGAGAAGTGATTTAAATATAATCCTCCCATTGAAGTAAAGGTAGTTGCACCTATTAGAGTTGAAGAAAAGACTATCACTTATAGTGATCCTATTATTCCTACTACTTATGTTGAGAAACCACCTTTTCCTGTTAGGATAAAGGATCATGCTAAAACTTCGACTGTTGTTCGTAAGAGTAATACTAGAACTTATAGACCTCCTGAGCAAATAAAAGTTGAACCTAGTATTGCTATGTTTAAAGATCTCTTGGATGATAATTTAGATGGGCATGTTATTTACTTTTGTGGTAAAACTGCTAATATTGCAAAACCAGATGCTAAGATACATAGACCTGTTGTAGGCATGCCTGTTATTTCTGTGAAAATAGGAGATCATTGTTATTACGGCTTATGTGATATGGGTGCTAGTGCTAGTGCAATACCCTATGATTTATATAAAGAAATTATGCATGACATTGCACCTGCTGAGTTAGAAGATATTGATGTTACTATCAAGCTTGCTAATAGAGATACTATTTCACCAATTGGGATTGTTAGATATGTTGAAGTCTTGTGTGGGAAGGTTAAATACCCTGCTGATTTTCTTGTTCTTACTTCCCCTCAAGATGATTTTTGTCCCATTATATTTGGTAGACCCTTCTTGAACATTGTTAAAGCTAAGATTGATTGCGAAAAGGATGTTGTTACGATTGGCTTGGATGATATGACTCATGAGTTTAATTTTGCTAAATTTCGTAGACAACCCCGTGATAAAGAATTACCTAGTAAAGATGAAATAATTGGTCTTGCTTCTATTGCCGTGCCTCCTACTGATCCGTTAGAACAGTATATACTAGACCATGGATGTGATATCTTTATGAAAGAAAGAAGGGAAATAGATGAGGCATTCCTTAAACAGGAACCTATCCTGAAACATAACTTACCTTTTGAAATCCTAGGGGATCCTCCTCCACCCAAGGGTGATCCCGTGTTTGAGTTGAAACCATTATCGGATAATCTTAAATATGCTTATCTTGATGAAAAGAAGATATATCCTATTATTATTAGTGCTAACCTTTCAGAGAAGGAAGAGGAAAGATTGTTGAAAACTCTGAAGAAGCACCGTGCTGCTATTGGATATACTCTGGATGATCTTAAGGGCATTAGTCCTACTCTATGCCAACACAAAATTAAAGTGGAAAAAAATGCCAAACCAGTTAGAGATCCTCAACGAAGATTAAATCCTAAGATGAAAGAAGTGGTAAGAAATGAGATATTGAAGCTCCTCGAGGCAGGTACAATTTATCCCGGTGCTGATAGTGAATGGGTAAGCCCTGTCCATTGTGTTCCTAAAAGGGAGGTGTTACTATTGTCCCTAATGATAAAGATGAATTGATTCCCCAAAGAATTATTACAGGTTATAGGATGGTAACTGATTTCCATAAATTAAATAAAGCTACTAAGAAAGATCATTACCCTTTACCTTTTATTGATCAAATGCTAGAAAGACTATCCAAACATACACATTTCTGCTTTCTAGATGGTTATTCTGGTTTCTCTCAAATACCTGTATCAGCGGAGGATCAATCAAAAACTACTTTTACTTGCACTTTCGGTACTTTTGCTTATAGACGTATGCCTTTTGGTTTATGTAATGCACCTGCTACCTTTCAAAGATGTATGATGGCTATATTCTCTGACTTTTGTGAAAAGATTTGTGAAGTATTCATGGATGATTTCTCCGTTTATGGATCTTCTTTTGATGATTGCTTGAGCAACCTAGATCGAGTTTTGCAGAGATGCGAAGACACTAGTCTCATCTTGAATTGGGAAAAGTGACACTTTATGGTTAACGAAGGCATTGTCTTGGGGCACAAGATCTCCGAGAGAGGTATTGAAGTTGATAAAGCTAAAGTTGATGCTATTGAAAGGATGCCATGTCCCAAGGACATAAAAGGTATAAGAAGTTTCCTTGGTCATGCCGGTTTTTATAGGAGGTTCATTAAGGACTTTTCTAAAATCTCTAGGCCTCTGACTAATCTATTGCAAAAAGATATTCATTTTGTCTTTGATGATGATTGTGTAGAAGCATTTGAAATACTTAAGAAAGCTTTGATCACTGCATCTATTGTTCAGCACCTGATTGGAATTTACCTTTTGAAATTATGTGTGATGCTAGTGATTATGCTGTAGGAGCTGTTCTAGGGCAAAGAGTTGATAAGAAATTGAATGTTATCCAGTATGCTAGTAAGACTCTTGATACTGCCCAGAGAAATTATGGTACCACTGAAAAAGAATTCTTAGCAGTTGTGTTTGCATGTGATAAGTTTAGACCTTATATTGTTGATTCCAAAGTTACTATTCACACTGATCATGCTGCTATTAAATATCTTATGGAAAAGAAAGATGCTAAGCCTAGACTCATTAGATGGGTTCTCTTGCTCCAAGAATTTGATTTGCATATTATTGATAGAAAGGGAGCTGAGAACCCCGCTGCAGACAACTTGTCTAGGTTAGAGAATGTTCTTGATGACCCATTGCCTATTGATGATAGCTTTCCTGATGAACAATTAGTTGTCGTTAATGCTTCTCGTACTGCTCCTTGGTATGCTAATTATGCTAATTACATAGTTGCTAAATTTATACCACCTAGTTTCACATACCAGCAAAAGAAAAAGTTCTTTTATGATTTAAGACATTACTTTTGGGATGACCCACACCTTTATAAAGAAGGAGTAGATGGTGTTATTAGACGTTGTGTGCCTGAGCATGAACAGGAATAGATCTACGCAAGTTTCACTCTGAATCATACGGAGGACACCACGCTGGAGACAGAATTGCACATAAGGTATTGCAATCTGGTTTTTATTGGCCTACTCTCTTCAAAGATGCCCGTAAGTTTGTTTTATCTTGTGATGAATGTCAACGAATTGGTAATATTAGTAGACGTCAAGAAATGCCTATGAACTATTCTCTTGTTATTGAACCATTTGATGTTTGGGGCTTTGATTATATGGGACCTTTTCCTGCCTCTAATGGTTACACACATATTTTAGTTGATGTTGATTACGTTACTAAGAGGGTAGAAGCTATTCCAACTAGTAGTGCTGATCATAACACTTCTATTAAAATGCTTAAAGCAGTTATTTTTCCAAGGTTTGGAGTCCCTAGATATCTTATGACTGATGGTGGTTCACATTTTATTCATGGTACTTTCCGTAAGATGCTTGCTAAGTACGATGTCAATCATAGAATTGCATCTCCTTATCATCCGCAGTCTAGTGGTCAAGTAGAGTTGAGCAATAGAGAGCTCAAATTAATTTTTCAAAACACTGTGAATAGATCTAGAAAGAATTGGTCCAAAAAACATGATGATGCGTTATGGGCCTATAGAACTGCATACAAAAATCCTATGGGTATGTCTCCATATAAGATGGTTTATGGAAAAGCATGTCATTTACCTCTTGAACTTGAACATAAAGCATATTGGGCTATTAAAGAGCTCAATTATGACTTCAAACTTGCCGGTGAGAAGAGGTTGTTTGATATTAGCTCACTTGATGAATGGAGAGCCCAAGCTTATGAGAATGCCAAGCTATTCAAAGAAAAAGTCAAGCGCTGGCATGATAAAAGGGTACAAAAGTGTGAGTTTAACGTAGGAGATTATGTGTTATTATTCAACTCTCGTTTAAGATTTTTTGCAGAAAAGCTTCTCTCTAAGTGGGAAGGTCCCAACGTTATCGAGGAGGTCTATCGTTCTGGTGCCATAAAGATCAACAACTTCGAAGGTACAAGTCCAATGGTGGTAAACGGTCAAAGAATTAAACATTATATTTCAGGTAATCCTATTAATGTTGAAACTAATATTGTTGAAACCGAAAGCCCGGAGGAATACATAATGGACACTTTCCAGAATGTTCCAGACTCCGAAAAGGAATAGGTATGTGGACGGTAAGTCAACCGACTCCAAAACAACTCCAATGGCAATTTTTATCAGTTTTGGATTATTTAAGAATTTTAGGAAGAAAGAAGTAGTCCGAAAGGGACACGAGGCCCCCACGAAAGTGGAGGGCGCGCCCACCCTTACTGGGCGCGCCCCACTGTCTCGTGGGCACCTCGTGTGCCTCCCAGACTCTGGTTTCTTGCACGTTAGATATTTTGGTCGGTAAAGATTCATTATATATAATCCCGAAGGTTTTGACCACCGTATCACGCAAATATCCTATGTTTTCGTTTCGAGTTGTTTCTGTTGCAGATATAGAGCATTATGTCATCTCAGGATTCGGAAGGGGAAAGCTATGTGGCTGATTACCTTGCAAACCCTAAGGTCTACGGGGACCTAGAACATGATGGCTGGACCTCTGAAGAAGAAGAAGAAGAAGACTATGGGCCTAAGGGAAAGGAGGAGACGAGTTCAGACGAGGACAAAATGCCATTACCCCAACCTGGGGATATGCATGTGGAGTTCAAGAAGTCAAGCCTTCCTGAAAGAGCAAAGAAGCCGAAGATCGAGTTTATTCCTTTCCGTCTCTTGCAGGAAAATAAACAAGAATTGTGCAAAAGAGTATTAATCCTTGAGCAGGAGATCGAGGACCTAAAAGAGCAAAATACTATACTCAAGCATAAATTGAGGAAGAAGCCTACGTCATCATCACCACCTTCATCACCTTCGAGGACATAATCACATGGGTATGGGCACTCCCCTTGGCAACTGCCAAGCTTGGGGGAGGTGCCCCGGTATCGTATCACCATCACACTCCTATCTTTACCGCTTTATTTAGTTCGATCCTTTTTAGTAGTATCTTGATCTAGTAGATTGAAGTTTTGATATCAAGTAGTTTCTAGTTTTGCTTTGTGATCTCTTTATGTAATCGAGTCCGTGATTTATCTATAATAAAGAATGTTGCTATGATCTTGAAAGAGTAAAAAGAATAAAAGAGTTCATATTGATATTTTGGTTAGTGATGACTTCACACATAGAAAGTATGAGGCTTAAAAGTTGTTGAGAGTTGATAAACATGGTTTTGGTCATCATTGCAATTAA
Source organism: Triticum dicoccoides (assembly GCF_002162155.2). Lineage (NCBI taxonomy): Eukaryota > Viridiplantae > Streptophyta > Magnoliopsida > Poales > Poaceae > Triticum > Triticum dicoccoides. Next base: position 646,166,901 of record NC_041385.1, on the reverse strand, counting down.
TAGGAAGTGATAAGGAAAGAGAGGTTCACATATAAATATACTATCTTGGACATCTTTTATGATTGTGAGCACTCATTAAGTATGACATGCTAAAAGAGTTGACGTTGGACAAGGAAGACAACGTAATGGTTTATGTTTTCTCACATCTCAGTTAAAGTATGTTGTCATTGACCTTCCAAACATGTTGAGCTTGCCTTTCCCCCTCATGCTAGCCAAATTCCTAGCACTAAGTAGAGATACTACTTGTGCTTCCAAATATCCTTAAACCCAGTTTTCCCATGAGAGTCCACCATATCTACCTATGGATTGAGTAAGATCCTTCAAGTAAGTTGTCATCGGTGCAAGCAATAAAAATTTCTCTCTAAATATGCATGACTTATTAGTGCGGAGAAAATAAACTTTATACGTTATGGAAGCAATAAAAGTGACGGACTACATAATAAAGGTCCATACGCAAGTGGCAATATAAAGTGACGTTCTTTCGTACTAAGATTTTGTGTATCCAACCCTAAAAGCGCATGACAACCTCTGATTCCCTCTACGAAGGGCCTATCTTTTACTTTATGTTTTTGCTTTATACTTGAGTCGAGGTGATCTTCACCTTTCCGCATTTTCATTTTATCCTTTGGCAAGCTCCTCGTGTTCGAATGATCATGATATATATATATATATATATATATATATATATATATATATATATATATATATATATATATATATATATCCAATTGGATGTTCGTTAGCATGGACTATTATTGTTGACATCACCTAAAGGTGAATATGTTGGGAGGCAACACAATAAGCCCCTATCTTTCTCAGTGTCCGGCTGAAACTCCATAACCAGAAGTATTGCGTGGGTGTTAGCAATTGTAGAAGATTATATGATAGTTGAGTATGTGGACTTGCTGAAAAGCTCTATTCTTGACTGTTTGTGATGTTACGATAAATTGCAATTGCTTCAATGACTGAGATTATAGTTTGTTAGTTTTCAATGAAGTTTCTGAACCATGCTTGACATTGTGAATTGATTATTACGGGAGCATAAGAATTCATATGACAAAATCTATTTATGTTGCTGTTATAAGAATAATCATGATGCCCTCATGTCCGTATTTTATTTTTATCGACACCTCTATCTCTAAACATGTGAACATATTTTTCGATTTTGGCTTCCGCTTGAGGACAAGCGAGGTCTAAGCTTGGGGGAGTTGATACGTCAATTTTGAATCATGCTTTTATATCAATATTTATTGCATTATGGGCTGTTATTACATATTATATACCAATATTTATGGCTATTCTCTCTTATTTTATAAGGTTTACCATGAAGAGGGGGAATGCCGAGAGCTGGAATTCTGGCTGGAAAAGGAGCAAAGCATTGGAAACCTATTCCGCACTGCTCAAAAAGACCTGAAACTCCATGAAACTCATTTTTGGATTTATTAAGAACTATTGAGCGAAAGAAACACCTTAGGGGGCCACACTCTGGCCAGGAGGGTGGGTGGCACGCCCACCCCTACTGGGCGCGCCCCCTGTCTCCTGGGCCCCCTAATGGCCCCCCGGTGTCCATCTTCCGCTATATGAAGGCTTTTACCCTGGAAAAAATCGTGGGCAAGCTTACGAGACGAAACTCCGCCGCCACGAGGCGGAACCTTTATGGAACCAATGTAGAGCTCTGGTAGAGCTGTTCTGCCGGGGATACTTCCCTCTAGGAGGGGGAAATCATCACCATCGTCATCACCAACGATCCTCCCACCAGGAGAGGGTCAATCTCCATCAACATCTTCACCATCACCATCTCCTCTCAAACCCTTGTTCATCTCTTGTATCCAATCTTGTATCCAAAACCACAAATTGGTACCTGTGGGTTGCTAGTAGTGTTGGTTACTCCTTGTAGTTGATACTTATTGGTTTACTTGGTGGAAGATCGTATGTTCAGATCCTTAATACATATTATTACACCTCTGATTATGAACATGAATATGCTTTGTGAGTAGTTACTTTTGTTCCTGAGGACATGGGTGAGGTCTTGCTATTAGTAGTCATGTGAATTTGGTATTCGTTTGATATTTTGATGAGATGTATGTTATCTTTCCTCTAGTGGTGTTATGCGAACGTCGACTACATGACACTTCACCATTATTGTGCCTAGAGGAAGGCATTGGGAGGTAATAAGTAGATGATGGGTTGCTAGAGTGACAGAAGCTTAAACCCTAGTTTATGCGTTGCTTCGTTAGGGGCTGATTTGGATCCATATGTTTAATGATGTGGTTAGGTTTACCTTAATACTTTTGTTGTAGTTGTGGATGCTTGCAATAGGGGTTAATCATAAGTGGGATGCTTGTCCAAGCAAGGGCAGTACCCAAGTACCGGTCCACCCACATATCAAATTATCAAAGTACTGAACGCGAATCAGATGAATGTGATGAAACTAGCTTGACGATAATTCCCATGTGTCCTCGGGAGCGCTTTTCGCATTATAAGAAATTGTCCAGGCTTATACTTTGCTACAAAAAGGATTGGGCCACCTTGCTGCACCTTATTTACTTTTATTGCTTGTTACTCGTTACAATTTATCTTATCACAAAACTATCTATTACTTACAATTTCAGTGCTTGCAGAGAAAACCTTACTGAAAACCGCTTATCATTTCCTTCTGCTCCTCGTTGGGTTCGACACTCTTACTTATCGAAAGGACTACGATAGATCCTCTACACTTGTGGGTCATCACCTGTCTCGTGCCTCCATGAACCCATTCTGTCCTTCACAATCCAAATTCTTCAAGCCCAACATGCGTGTACCTCCCAAATATGCCTTTTTCAACAAGACTCTTGTTGCAATGGCGACGTACACAATGAACATAAAACACTGCAACAAGACCTCGGTTAAAAAAATCTATAAAAAAATCTACAACAAGACCTTTGTTGCAAAATAATTCTGCAACAAGACCTATGTGGCAATGGTGGATATGCGCTTAGCCTCTCGATGACGGATCTGGCGGCTCACGACATGGCTAATCTTTTAAAAAGATCAATAGACAGATGTGCAGTACTATGCAACCTTAGGAAAAGAAAAAGAGGACACTCGCCACATACACTATAGCATTTTTTGGTTGCTAAACATGGCTAATTATCAAAACCCACCACAATTGCGTCGAGAGTGCAAAAAGGCACACAAACGCTAAAACTTCACAGAAACACCGAAATCTAGTAAAAATTTACAAAACGCTAAGTGGTCTATTGATCGCGTTTTGACACCAAATCTGACCGATGGGCCCCACCATTAGGGTTGGTGTGACACAAAAGTCTACCCTATTATATTGACCGTTAAGTTTGGTGTTGGAACAGGTAGGACCAAGATGTCAGTTGTATAAAAAACAAGCCAAATTTCTCCCAAATCTCTCTCTCTCTCTCTCCCGTGTCATTTCCCAAGCCGCTAGGGAGAGCTCCTTGCACGGGCGTGCACACCGCCACGTCCAATGACCAGCCTATAACGACCTTACTAGGATTGGTAGGAACAGGTAGGACCAAGATGTCAGTTGTATAAAAAACAAGCCAAATTTCTCCCAAATCTCTCTCTCTCTCTCCCGTGTCATTTCCCAAGCCACTAGGGAGAGATCCTTGCACGGGCATGCACACCGCCACGTCCAATGACCAGCCTATAACGACCTTACTAGGATTGGTATGGGAGGGGATGTGATTTGGAGGGAGTGGGTGAAATCTAAAGGAAGGACAAGGTTAGGTGAGAGACTGGGCGAGAGACAGAGGGTGGGTTGCAGATACTTTTCTTCTATGATGATCAGTACGGTGTCTCTCCCGTTACATAAATCAACCCCATAGTGAAAGATAAAACACCTACCAGTTCAAAGGACTTAAACATATCACTAGACAAATCAGGCAAAAAATCACACACAAGTCCACCAAACAGTCATTCACATCGTAGATCAAGGGAAAAGAACATAGAATAGTAAACGAAAGAACAATACTCTATGCACCAGTCGACTTCCACTTCACGTCTTTCTTGCTCAAGCAATCCCGACCAAACAAAAGGAAGAACAAGAACATCAACACCAAAAAGATGGAGGAGTAGAACCCTAGCAAAACAACAAAGAAGTGGCGAGAATATTGAACAAAACAACACCTAACATCAACAAACCCTTGAATCTAGACCATAGCTCTAGATCTACCAAACCCTAGAAGAAAAACACACCAAAATCGAGACAAATCAGGCGATTGGACGAGAAACATGTGCCAAGAATAGTGGGAGAACAAGAAGAAGAGCGCCAGGGACAAGAATCCCATACCTCTATTAGGAAAATGGAGGAGAAGAAAGGAAGAAGATAGGAGAAGCGCTACGAAGGCGCAGAAGCTCCTGTGGAGAAAGAAATGAGGAGAAAATGAAGGAAACGAAAGAGAAGAAATGAGGAGGAGGAGAAATGAAACGAAAGGAAACACGAGAGAAGAAAATGGGTTGAGATGAGCCATGACCCTCCTTGAGGCGATTCCTATTAGGACCCAATACGGGTGATACAAATCCCATGTGGGCAAACAACCACCAATGGAGCAAACCTCGGCGCCCCCCCTCCCCGTTTGCATCTTGGGTCGGTCCATATACGTGCTGGGCACCCCTGTTTTTCTAGTTTTTCTTCTTTATTTTTTGTTTTATTAATTCAAGAATTGTTCATTAGTCTCAAAATATGAAAAACAATGTTCGGGGTTTAAAAAAATATTTTGACTTTCCAAAATGTTCACAGATTTGATT
>NC_041385.1:646146268-646161819 GCF_002162155.2 Triticum dicoccoides | reverse complement strand
CATGAATATAATTCACAAATTTCAAAGAATGTTCATGAGTTTGTAAAATGTTCATGAATTCAAAAAATCTTCACAATATGAAAAATTGTTTGTAATTTCAAAAATTCTTCATGAATTTGGTAAAAGATTCAAGAATTCTAAAAGGTTTTGATGAACTCATTTTTTAAGAATTCAAAAACTATTGCGGATTCAAAAAATGTTCACGATCTTGGAAAATGTTCATGTTTTGTAAACATGTTCGCGAATTCTGAAAATATTCGTGAAATAAAATAAAAGGAAAACAATACCTGGAAAAAACGAAAAAATGCAGGAAAAAATCGGTCTAGAAAAGTTCTAGAACCTTCCCAAAACCGGAATAGGGAGTCTTTTTAAAATCTTCATGGGCTGTGGTAGCTAATCAACAGGGTTTGTGTTTGCTCGCACCCAATGACCCGCTTGATAAATAGGACTCGCCATATCGCTCCCCTGGTAAGATTGGGGATCTGATATGTGCCGCTTGCTATGAGGTTGTTGGCCGGCCCAGTAGAAGATGGCACATCATACTAACGTCACTCATTTTTTTTATTTTCTCTTTTATTATATATTAAATGCATATATTTCAAAAACTTATATTTACTTAAGAAATTTAGAAACCATGAATTAAAAAAATGTTACAGTAATATAAATGTTTTGTTAGATCAGCTTTAAAAATGTTGATAACTTAAAAAATGTCTTTGACAATTATTTTTTTCTTGTATTTCAAAAAATCTATGTGTTTATCTAAAAGGTGTATACAATGTAAAAAGTGTATGTGTGATGTGAAAAAAGAGCTTTGTACCATTAAAAAAATGTACACGTCATTTGATGGAAATATCCCCCCAGTTCGAAATATGTTTGTGCATTTAAAAAAATGTTATATACAATGTAAAAAAATTTCGTAGCTCAAGAAAATGTTTATTTCCATTCAAAGAAATGTATGTCACATTTCGAAGAATCAAGTTTTTCCCAAAAAAACACGTCCCTGATATTTTCCAAATTGTTTATAAAATGTAAGAAAAAGTTTGCATAGTTTAGCAAAAAAATATTGCCATAAAAAAGGACAATGTTTATTTGGAAAATGTTTTTTGACGGAATGACTGTAAGGGGGGCATCTAGAGTATAATTGGTGGAACAAACCTATACTGCAAGTATCATGCCTTCACCCTGAGTGGGTGAGATGGCATCAGCCTCTTTCCACCACTAGCCGTATCTGATAGGCGATTCGTATTAGGAATAGGAATGGGCGATATATAGTAATGTTGGTAAGTTTGTCTCGTTAACGGAAATGTCATACGCGGGCCTTTACGGTTCCATACAACAGCATATGGGCCACATGAGCGGACCCATTTTCTTTTCTCAAAAAGATGCATAAATACTTCTTGAAAAAGAAATGATACCGTTAGATAACGACTGAACCGGAGCTAGAAAACAACGAACACAGACGTATGCAAGATCGAGCTCTAAAATTTATCACACAGAAAAAACAACCAAGACATGGACTAATTCAGATGCTGCAGATCACTTCCCAGTGAAGAACAAGCAACTAGACTTTGAATGAAACAGTATAAGTGGCACAAAACAATTCTACAGAATCAGAGATAGAAAGAACGAACCCATTCAATCGGAAGAAACGAAATCCAAATCCTAAACACTCTACACAAAGGAGAGAAAACAATAACCACAAAAGCTCGCCTAATCACCACTTCGCCAGCCAGAAAGTACACAGAACAATCCATGCACATGCCGCCACACAGGAGCTGAGCGGCGCCAGCCTATGCTCCCTGTGCGACCGCACTTACGCACCGCCGACCCTTCCACGTGAAGCGATGCCTCTGCACCCTGCACACTGCACATCGGCCGCGCTGTGCAATCCATCTCTCCTGTCAAGTGTCAAGCAACCATCATACACAGAGCTCATGGCAAAACTCCCTTTTTAGCTGGACGCACGTAGCAATCGCTCATAAATTAACCAAGCACACCGGTGGTACGGATACATCGCGAGGCGTGAACAGCAAGTGTGCGCGCATGCACGTACGCTCGAGCTGCTTGCGACGTACGCGCCCGGCCGGAATATACTACTCACACGACGGCAGACATGAGAGGCCGGCACGACCGGCCGGTTCGACAAAAAGGCGCGGATGCATGCACCTGAGATAATAATGATAGGTTGTAATCCAAGTCTAATCGAGGATTCCGGCCGTGGACCCCCGGCGACGTGCCGGCGAAAGGCTAATCATCGTCGCACCGCGCGCGCGCGCACATGGGTGGTACGTGCATGGAAGATGGAACCCAGCCGCGCGGTGGCCCGGCACCGCCGTGCCCGAGCGCGACAGGTGCTCTTTCCGCCTCCACCGGCACGTCGGGGCACATGCATGACGGGGGAAGAAATTGCTTGAAAGTTTTGTATCGGCAATCAGTGCTGATTGAAGGAAGTAGTTAGGCCCGGACCAAAACAAGTTGCGCCGTGGCGGCCGGCCGGCAACAGCCTTGCTGGTGCAGCTTTTTTTTCGAGGGGTCAAGACCTAGTTCTATTCGTCAAAAATCACATAATGTGGGATACAAATAGGATATGGAGTTGAGTAAAGGCATCTCCACCACGGACCGGCAAATTTGCTCCGGCATCCATCCGCGGATAGGAGAATCAGTCCACAGACACTGATATCAGAGGCCACCACCATACACCATTGTCTGCATACATTTCAATGACTATTTGAACTAAATGAACGAAATTCGTGCAAACACGGCGGATTTTCTATAAACCGGATGGCATTCATGCAAACACGGCGAATTTTCATTATATTTCAAACATTTGGAAAAAAAACGTTCAGACCCTAAAAAAATCCTACGGCGGTTGCCGTCGTCCACTACATTTGTATCCCGCATCGGCGACCACATCCTTGATCTGTCATCTCCATTGTTGGAATATTAGACAAATTCTTGATTAATTTTAGTAAATAATTCACGACTAAAACAAAGACTAGCATGCAGCAATCTGGCAAACTAGATGAACAGCTAAACATGTAGAGCAGCATCACACATGAAGTAGCAACCACGAGGAGAGACATGAACAGAACACGTAGAACGTATTGTTCGTTAGTTGTCCAAGGAGCGACAGTGTTGATGACGATGTTGAGGACGATCTGTTGTCGACGGCGATAAAGACGACGATGTTGGGGATGATCTGTTGTTGACGGTGATAAAGACGACGATGAGTAGCACCGCCCAACTTAGACGAAAGATGACCCTTGATGAAGAACTTGAGCAGTCGCCTAGAGCGCTTCCCAAAAACCTAATTCGTCCTCTCCCGGTGCAGGATCGCAAGGACAAACGGTTTCGGAAACCTACTCTCCCACAAACCGATGCACGTCAGCGTTAGGGATGAAGTAGACTACAATGGCGGCGCAAGTTGCGAGATGAGGTAAACTCCTACGTGTTTTTCGGTGTGTCCTTGGCCGCAACAACTAGCAGTATATATATTAGAACCAGAGGCGGTATTGTGTCGCGATCACAATCTCAAACCCACTTGGTTTCTAACCCATATATTTACTAGATAAGAAATAATTAACTTGTCTGCTAAGACATAAAAATAAGACAGCAAAAGGAAGATGTGCCCCTGCAAGGCAACGGACTGAATTTCGGCGGACCATTCACGCGCATGTCGTACGTACGCGCCGCCCTGGCCCCGTCCCGAGCCAGGCCAGGCGAGAGAGCGCACGCGCGTGGTCTTCCCTTTCTCTTCTCAATACACAACTTAGAGTGGTGGAGAGAAACCCACCACATAAAGAGGCCCAACTCTTTCTTAACTTCGGAGGTGGGAATAAACTTAGAGCCACCACATGCTATTTTATTCATGGGCTACTATTGAGATTTCAGAATTGGTTAATGGGCTAGGCCCATTACTTCTAATAATCCCCAACCAGATCTCAAATGCCCATTTAGATATTTACCTTTTCTCACCACTTATTTAATATATCAGTGTTTCAACAGAGACTGTTAAGTTGAACTTTTGCCTAGAACTTTAAGGTACATCCATTCACAACTTGACAATGGACTATGCCTTGAATTGCTAGTTTTGTGTGAACATGTTTCACTCAAAGTCTTAACCAGTACCTAGCTGCCAGTAGGCTACCTCGCGGTTTGGAGCATATACGTCGTACTCTCTGGTCTCTTCGTGAGCTTACTAGAGATCACCCAAATTTCACAGACTGTGACGTTTACAACCAAAGCTCATATATGTCCGTTCTTTCAAGACTGCTCTGTAGGACATCATCTTTGCTATAATAGCCAATAGAACCACATTAAGGCATGTTGCCAACCTGCCTTACAGCTCTAAGCCTTACGACTATATGAGTTTTGCATCTTCACCTAGAGACGGTCACTTATTGCTCTTGTTAGTTAATCAATAGCTTGTTCTTCCCAGATCCTAATTCACGGGATCTCCGATCACAAAGGTTGGATTACTACTATTGTGTAACATCTATGGGTCTCATACCCACCTCCCTTGATGCAATATCTATCACATTTCGTGATAGTCCCTTTGTAAAGGGATCTGCCAGGTTTTTGTTTGTTTGAATATACGTAACAGTTATTACTCCGGAGTTTCTCAACCTCCTGAAAGACTTTAAACGTCTCTTCACGTGTCTTGATGACTTCGCATTGTCCTTAGAATTTTTCACTTTAGCGATAACTGTTTGGTTGTCATGATTCATAAGAATAGTCAGTACATGTTTTTCAACCACATGCAAGTCCATCAAGAGCTCACGCAGCCATTTTGCCTCAACAGTAGATGTGTCCAAAGCAGTTAGTTCTGCTTCCATAGTTGACCTCATCAATATGGTTTTTTTGCAAGACCTTCATGATACTGCGCCACCTCCATGAGTAAATACATACCCACTTGTGGCGTAGAGTACGTTAACATCGAAGATCCAATTTGAATCACTATATTCTTCTAGCATAGCAGGATGCCTTGAATAGTGAATTCCGTAACTCATAGTACCTCTTAGATAGTGCAAGACCCTTTCTAGTGCATGCCAATGATCATCACCCGGGTTGGACATGAACCTACTCTGTTTGCTCATAGCAAAATAGATATCTGGACTTGTAGCACTAGCTAAGTACATGAGTTAACCGACAATTTGAGAGCATCTTAATTGATCTCTCATTTCTTTCTTGTTCTTTGTGAGTGTCACACTGGGATCATAAGGTGTTGGAGAAGGTTTGCTATCCATAAAGTTGAACCAGCTCAAGACCTGCTCAACATAGTGAGATTGTGTTAGAGTAATCCCACTCTCATCCTTAATAAGTTTGATGTTTAGAATTACATTGCCTTCTCCCAGAAATTTCATGTCAAAACTTTTTGATAGAAAAGACTTGACCTCATTGACCGCATTAGTGTTTGTCCCAAAGATTAGTATGTCATCCACATACAAACATAATATGACACTATTGCCCCCACCATGGCGATAGTAAAAACACCTATAGCCTCATTAATGACAAATCCCGTAGAAGTGAGAGTTCTTTCAAACTTTTCATGCCATAGCTTAGGTGCCTGTTTTAGACCATACAAATATTTTAACAACTTTCACACCTTTCTCTCTTCACCCTTTACCCCAAACCTATCAGATTGATCCATATAGATTTCTTCTTCCAACTCTCCATTGAGTATATTTGTCTTTGCATCCATTTGATGAATGATAAGACCATAAGAGGCAGCCAGGGAAAGTAACACTTGAATGGTGGTCATTCTAGCAAAGGACGAATAGGTGTCAAAGTAATCTTCGCCTTCTCTTTGAGTATAGCCCTTGGCCACAAGACGCGCCTTGTACTTATTAATAGTACCATCAGGCTTTAGCTTCTTTTTGAACACACACTTATAGCCCACGTGTTTACAACCATATGGTCTATCAGTTAGTTCCCAAGTTCCGTTAGAAGGAATTGAGTCCAGCTCATTATGAACAACTTTCCAATCATCTACGTCCGAAGATGCATATGCTTCTGCAATAGACTTGGGTGTGTCATCCACAAGGTATACAATGAAATCATCACAAAAGATTTTGCAGCCCTTTGTGTCTTGTTCTTTACAAGAAATTCATTGTTATCCTTCTCAAGGACTTCCTCATGTGATTGTTCAAAATAATCATCAGTTGAAGTAGAATCAGGAATTATATCAGAAAAAAATCTAGCAATGCTATGCATATCTTTCATACGAAATATATTCTGAAAGCATGTTGCATCACGAGATTCCATTATAGTATCCATGCATATCAGGTACTTATGAATTTACCACTAAAAAACTATAAGCAATGCTCCGTTGAGCATATCCTAGAAACACACAATCTACTATCTTTGGTTCGAGTTTGTGTTTCTTAGGAATAGGAATATTGACCTTTGCCAAGCATCCCCAAGTGCGCAAATAAGAAAGTGATGGTTTTCTACCAATCCACTCCTCATAATGGGTTTTCTCCTTATTCTTGTTAGGAACTCTATTCAGGACATGACATGAAGTCAATAGAGCCTCCCCCCACCATGCCTTAGATAAATTGGTTGTGTCTAACATGGCATTCACCAAGTCAGTCAACGTCCGGTTTTTCCTCTCAGCAACCCCATTTGATTGGGGTGACTAGAGAGGTGTTCTCTCATGAATAATACCATATTCCTCACAAAATTCATCGAATACTTTGGGAAATACTCTCCACCACGATCGAACCTAAGACGCTTGATCTTTCTCTCTAGTTGATTTTCAACTTCAGCTTTTAAATTTTAAAGTAGTCTAATGCTTCAACTTTAGTTTGCAATAAATAAACATAGCAAAATCTAGTTGCATCATCAATCAATGTCATGAAATATCTCTTTCCACCTTTTGTCAACACACCATTCATCTCACAAAGATCAGAATGTATGAGTTCTAGAGGTGCCAAGTTTCTCTCCTCGGTAGCCATATGAGGCTTCCGAGGTTGCTTCGATTGCACACAACTATGGCACTTAGAACCCTTGGCAACAGTGGAATTCAGAGTTAAACTCATACTGGATAGCCGAGACATAAACCAAAATTAATATGACATAAAGGACAGTGCCAAACACTTGCATCATTGTAAACACTAGCACAAATTTGGTTTACTGAGTTATAGCAAAAATCTAAAAGGGAAAAGCGGAACAAGTCTCCACACTCATTGCCTTTACCTATAAATTGTCCAAATATTGATGCAATTACTTTATTCAACTCTAAAACTGCCTTAAACCCATCTCAACATAGAAGGGAGCCGCTAACTATATTCTTGTTCATAGTAGGGACATGTTGCACGATCCTTAGTTGTACAATCTTTCACGAAGTAAACTTCAGATCCACCGTGTCAATGCCACGAACAGAAGCATGTGACCCGTTCCCCATTAGGAAAAAAGAATCCCCTGTGACCTAATAAGAAGTAAACAAGGACACGTCAGCACACACATGAACGTTAGCACCCGAATCAATCCACCATGAAGATGATTGAAATACTGAAAGCACAATAGGGAAATTACCATACCCATCAGTATTGCTAGAGGTCACCATGTTGATAGTCTTGGAGCTTGTATTCCTTCTACGGTCTGCACAATCGGCTTCCCACAGGCGTAACACTCTAACTCAACCTTTTTAAACTTCTTCTTCTTGAAGGTAGTAGTCTTGGTAGGCTTGTTGAAAATAGGACTCTTCCCTTTTTTCTTGTTCTGTGGATACCTTTGCACCATATTGTCACTCTGAACCTCACCTCCTTTCTCAGTAGTGTCTTTAGCTTGAGCTTTTTCTTCAACATCAAGAGATGCAACCAGATTTTCAACTGATATCTCCTATCTCTTATGTTTCAGAGTTGTGGCAAAATTCCTCCATGAAGGAGGCAACTTTGCAATCATGCACCCAGCCACAAATTTGTTGGGTAGAACACACTTAAGGAGTTCCAGTTCCTTCACAATGTACTATATCTCATGAGCTTGTTCAACCACAGAATGGTTATTCACCATCTTGTAGTCATGAAAACTCTTCATGATGGACAGTTCACTGCCTGCATCCGTTGCACCGATTTTTGCATTCAGTGCACCCCACAATGTCTTACAGTCATCTATGTGCATGTACACATCACACAAATGGTCAGCAAGAACACTTAGAATGCATCCTACAAACCTAGTATTGGCTTCCTAGAATTTTCTTTGATCTTCGTCAGACATTCCCTCTAGAGCACCAACACTAACGTGGAAAAATTTCAGAGCAGTAAGCCGGAGTGTGGTCTTCACCTTCTACCTGTTAAAGTGCACACCGCTAAACTTATCCGGCCTCAATGCATCAACGAATACGACCATAGTTAACTCAGGAAATTTCCAACAGCTAGGTTTTTGGATTGTTGGAATATTAGACAAATCCATTATTAATTCCAGTAAATAATTCATGACTAAAACAAAGACTAGCATGTAACAATATAGCAAACTAGATGAACAACTAAACATGTATAGCAACATCACACATGAAGTAGCAACTACGAGGAGAGAAATGAACATAACATGCAGAACATACTGTTCGTTAGTTGTTGAAGGAGCCATGGTGTTGATGGCGATGTTGGACAAGATCAGTTGTTGACATTGATGAAGACGGCGATGAGTAGCACCACCCGACTTGGACGGAAGACGACCCTTGATGACGAACTTGAGCAGTTGAGTAGAGCGCTTCCCAAAAACCTAATTCGTCCTCTCCTGATGCAGGATCGCAAGGATGAACGGTTCCGGAGACTTGCTCTCCCACACACCAATGCATGTCGGCATTAGGGATGAAGTAGACTACAATGGCGCCGCAAGTTGCGAGATGAGGTAAAACCCTAGGTGTTTTTCGGTGTGTCCTTGATCGCACCCGGTAGCAGTATATATATTTGAACCGGAGGCGTTATTGTGTCACGATCACAATCTCAAACTGACTTGGTTTCTAAGTCGTATACTTATCAGACAAGAAATAATTAACTTGTTTTTTGCAAAGACATAAAATAAGACAGCAGAAGGAAGCTGTGCCCCTGCAAGGCAACAGACTGGATCTCAGTAGACCATTCATGTGCATGTCGCACGTACGCGCTGCCTTGGCCCGAGCCCGGCCAGGGGAGGCGAGGCGAGGCGAGTGAGCACGCGCGTGTGATCTTCCCTTTCTCTTCTCAAAACATGTGTAACATCCCAAATTTTCAATTTGGAATGTTATACTTAGGTCATCATATGCATATCATATTTTATTGCATTTTGGTTTGATCCTAGAAATTCTAAGCAACTCAAGGACCCACGGAGAGAGTTGGGGATTTCATTTATTTTCATATTTGAATTTTCTCAAATTTGAAAAGAGGATCATTTTGGTTTTAATGTTTTTCTCCCTGAATATTTCCAATATTAAAATAAAAGAGAGGGGATAAAATGACTTCTCCAAAATAAAAGAAATATTGGAGGAAAAATGTTAAAATCAAATAAATATTTTAATTGGATTTTTATTGCTATTTAATTCGAATTAGAAAAATATGCATTTTTTAGCTTAGATAAATGTTCACTTTGTCCTAAATATTATTAGAGGACCGTGAAAATTTATTTTGGGATTTTTGGACTCCTTTTGATATTTCTTTTAATTTATTTACTCCGCCAGTTTAAAAAAAAATCGCGAACCAACCTTTGGGTCATGCCCGAGCCGTACTCCTCCCGCTCGGCCCTTTAAAAGGGCGAGGCCCGAAGCCGCCTGCCCCCAAGCCACCGCCAGCCCATCCTGTACCCCACCAAACCCTAGCGCCATCGCCGCCCCAATTTCCGCACCGTCGCCGCCTCGACTTTCGCGTCGCATCGTCGCCTCGACTTCCGCGCCGCACCGCCGCCGCCCCGCCATCCCGCACCGCTGCCGTTGACCGCCGCCAACCGCCGCCGCCGCCGCCCGCTGGAGTTAGCCGCTAGTTTTCGCTCGGTTTAGGTAAAACCGTTCGTTTTTTAAAAAACCCTAGTTTGGTTTTTTTATTAGATCAGTTTTTCTCGGTTTAGATCTAATCTGTGAACGTTCGTTGGTTAGCTCGTTTTAATGAACGAATTCGTTCGTTTGTCTCTGTTAGCGGATATTCGTCCGGTAGATTTTTCTTTTTCTGTTTTTATTTTCGTGAGGGACCTATCCACGATTATTTTTTTATCGCAGATTAGCCCCTAAACTTCAAACCCTCACAACTTTTTAACCGTTAGTCAGAATCAAGTGAAACCAATGCCAAAATATTCGTCTCGAGCCCCTCTTTCCGTTTAATCAACTTGAAAAAGGTTTTGACAAATTAAAATTTGGTTTCAAGCAGAATTTGTTTTCGAACTTCTTTTGATCGTAGTTTGAGTTTCGTAACTCCGATTCGATTGATTCATTTTGCAAATTGAAGCTCTTCAGTTGAACTTTCAGATTGGATCTTCTTATTTGAAGTTTTACACGTGCATCTATGCTTGAGTTCTTATGTATGCCATTGTTTGTTTGCGATAGAATCCCGGAGTGCGAAGCGTGCTACTACGAGTCTCTAGGGTTTGCAGATCATCAGCAAGGCAAGTAACACTTTGATCATATACCTTATTATCCAGTTTTTATGCATTAGTTCCAATCCTCAAACATTGCATGATTACGATCTGTTTAACATGTGGGTTTGGGGAGTAGATGATGAGGTAGAACCTATTGCCCTTTTATTATCAAACCCTTGGGAGTTACTTCTACGTTATGCTCATAGATGTGGATTGGTTGAGTGTATCCATGACAGATATGAGAGTTGATAATTAATGGTTAACTTAAGGTGGCTACTTAAATACACATCTAGGTGGATTGGTTGCGGGCACATGGAGAATCCAGTGTTATCCTAGGATATCCCGGAGTACCCGTGTGATCATCCTACGGTTCGCCACCCAGACTCAAAGGGATCATAAGATTATTCATGCTAGAAACTTCCGTGTGCAGCCACAAGCTATTATGGGCTCTAGCATAGTTGAGTAGGTTGCATGACCTCTTTTAGTGGTGGGCTAGCAGATGTAGAGGAAAGTAGGTGTAACTGTCCACCCAGAGTAAAGAGTTCATGTTTCTGAAAGACTGTGTCTCGGTCATCCGTTTCTCAAACACCATGTAGTGCGAGAAATCCAACGGAGGAGATCGAGTCTTGTGGGGAAAAGTGCGCAAACCTCTGCAGAGTGTACAAACTAATCATGGTTAGCCGTGTCCCCGGTTATGGACATCTTGAGTATCTGGTTCTTGGATTATCATGTTGATCTCATCACTCTAAATTAATATGTTGGGTAATTGATACTGTTTAATTGGGATTGAGTTGGGGGAACCTTCTCAATGTTTAACAACCACCATGATAGTTAAATAAAATATATTCCTTTGTTGTAGGGAAAATTGGCTTTATGCAAAATATTAACCATAGAGCTCTCCACCAGCCATATATGCATGTAGTGATAGCATTTATTCTGTTCATTGCTCTTTGTGTTACATTGCCAGCATATTCCATGTGCTGACCCATTTCGGGCTGCAACATATCATGTTGCAGACTTGTCAGACGAAGAGTAAGGTGCGCTAGGTCGTTGTCGTTCACTCAGCTATGCTGCTAGAGTTGATTGACTCACTTTATCTTCCAAGCCCTCCGCTGTTATCTTATTTAGATGGCCTTAAGCCATATTATTGTAATAAGTTCTCTTTTGAGACATTCGATGTAATAAGTGTGTTATTAAAACTCTGTTATAAATCCCTCAAGTACTGTGTGTGTCGGCATTACTGATCCAGGGATGACACGTAAGCACATATACTTCACCGGTTGAGGTCGGGTCGCTACAACACAACTTAGAGTGGTGGAGAGAACCCACTATATAAAGAGGTCCAACTCTTCCTCAACTTCCGAGGTGGGACTAAACTTAGAGGCACAACATGCTATTTTATTCATGGGCCACTATTTGAGATTTCAGAATTTGTTAATGGGCTAGGCCCATTATTTCTAACATCCATGGCCGGCGGCGGAGTTTAACACCCGTAAACTGGAGGTGCGGTCTGCGCGAGTAAGAGTAGAACATGATAGGCCCACATGGGACACAATGCCATGCCGCCTCCCATGCACTACTCATCCTTGGAGCTATCCATGACTTGTCTATTGCCGGAGCCGGCGGACGTGAGGTCAGTGATAGAAGTGGACGGTCCGTCACTGTCCATGTGGAATGCACGCCCCTGAAAGTTGGAGAGTGGAGCGTCAGTTGGCGGCCGCATCCGCGGCTGCACCAGAACTTCATTGTGAGTGGTACGCCTTGCTCTGCAATGAAGTTTGGGTTCACCACGAACTTGGCGGCCCCGGTCGCCTCGTTAGCATGCTCACGCATAGATTTGGCCATCCGACATCCAGTGTTGCACGAGGGGGAAAACATTATACATTTCGTCCTCCTATGCCTATCAGAACATCGACAAAGAAGTCAGCGCAGGCTGCTCCTCCTCTGCCATGGTAGCGTTGTAGTGTGCTTGGGCCTACTCCATGGTCAAGATGGCATGCACTGGCGCAGGGTCCTGCATTGTGTCATCGTCGGGGCCCGTGGTGTCATCTTCGGAGACCACACGCGAGCTGGTTCGCATGCCCTGCTCGATCTGCCTACCATAGCGGGCTGCCCGGTGACTACAAGGGTGGCCACCTCGTCCTTCATCTCCATCGACAGGCTCTCCCATAGAGCGTTCTCGCTCACGGTCATGGTTGATGTGGTGCAACGGAGGAGGATGAGTTGTGGTGTGGAGCGTAGCCGTGTGTGGCCGTCTTTAAATAGCGGATTCTGGTGAGGCCAAGCATCCAAGTGCGTCAATGCGCAATGCTAGAGTTGCTTCCTCAGCCGGCGAGCCTGCTTGATGGCGGCATACGGACGACCGAACATTGAATGGGCATGGTAGATATTTGTCCCATCCCATACATCATACATCTATCTGGCATTGAACATGCACGGACAGCAGGTACACGGCGCGGGCGACACTCTTGGACGGCGTGCTACTTCAATGCGGGCGCCCGTGAGCGGTCGCGTTAGCTCTGGTTCGGTGTTAATGCAGAGCGGCCGCTCTACATCGACATGGATGCGGGCAGCCGGCGCCAGGCGGGAACGCACACGGGTGCGGGAGGAGGGTTTTTTGTGGGCCATAGTAGTCAAGAGTGGGCGTGGCAGCCGTCCGGACGCCCGCAAAGCCCCCTCCCCCTCCCACACACTTTTTTCTCTGGTTTGCAGGAAAATTGTGTCTAGACGAGTCGGCGGACCGGTACACGTTTGCCTTTGATGGCTTTCGCGGTCCGGACCGCGTTGTTATGGGGAAGTTTGAAGGCCGGTGTTGAAGATGCCCTAAGAACATCTCTAGAACATCCTGCAAATCGGGCCGTCGGCTATAATAACCGCCGATATAGCGGACGAGAGCCGATTTTCCGCCTCAAAAAAATCTTATAAAATTGCTCGACCGCTAATTTTTTTGCGGGATCCTGCATAGTTCGGGCCGATTCCTCAATATCTACCGGATCCCTTGCACGGACCTGCAAAACAAAAAATGGTTAGCGGGAGGGAACTTTCAGCTCCCGCCATAGTCTTCCGGCCGCCGCCCGTGACCTACTGCTTCCCGCCTGCGCCACCTTCACACACGCATGCACACAAAGAGGAGTGAGCCGCGCTCGACCCCGCCTCCATTTTTGGTTGCTGACCAATGACCACCAGGAGAGAACTGCCACGCCCCCGATCCTCTTCTATAACTCCCACTTGTCTCCAGCGCCTAACCCGTTGCACGCCCTTGCTCCCGAGCCAGCACCATGGACGGCGCCATGATTTTAGCTATCGCGACCACCTCCCCTTTCTCCTCTACTTTCGCTCTAGCAAGCGCCTCTGCCCCGGCCTAGTGCCCCGTCGGAGAGTCCCTCCATCGCCCGAGCCTCCCCTTTTGTTCTCCTTTGCTTGCCTCCTCACGTGTTAGGGAATTTCCTGCTTTGTGTGTACCGGTCTTGTTTACAGTGCATTTTTGTGGACTAATTGTTTGCCTAAGCTACACAGGTTTACATCATGTGGCACAAGACGGTTAGGCATTCCCTCCGGACGGGAAAGATCAAAAATGGAGTTTCCAATGCTTTTATTTCTTTGGCCATTGGAAGTCTGTACTATTAAGAGGGAATCCACATCAAAAGGTATTGCGTGAATGAAATCACGTACACACTCATATTGCACCCACGTATATCCTTCCGTTAGAGGATAGAGCACCTGAAATTCTACCTAATACAGTTTTTACCACACCAATGCTTGTACCGCTGGTGGGAGTGGTGGTACCGTGTACCTGCCAGGCTGGTGTTTCTGGAACAACCACTGCACTAGGGGTAAAACCCTGGGGTTTATGAGCTCCAGATGGTCGCCAAGCGGTTGTACCGCTGTTTGAACAATGGTTGTACCAGTGATGCTTAGTAATCACCAAGATGCCCACACGATGGTTGTATTGGGGCCAGTACCGCCATAACTACCGGTCAGGGGTAACTCCGTTCGGGTGTTGGTGGTGGTAGTAGCCGGTGGTGGACCAGTAGTTCCCCGATGGCCTTGGCGGACCGGTACTACCGTGTCTAGAGAGATTGTACCATTCAAGACTTAGCCACCACAAGCACTTGTTCCTGGCGGTTGTACCGTGCCTGTTATCGCCCCAACCACCGGTCAGGGGTAGCTCCCTTCTTGTTTGGTGGCATTAGTAGGCGGTGGTCAGCCGGTAGTTCCCGTGTGACTTTGGCTAACCAGTATGTAACGCCCTGAATCCGATGCGCCAGGTGTCTTCCAGTTATTCGTCGTTGTTGCCATGTCATTTTCTTGTGTGTTGCATTTTTCCATGTCATCATCTGCATTTCATCTGCATGTTTTTCAAAGCTTGCATCCGTTCGGGTTTCCTCGGTTCTCTCCGTTGTCCGTTCTGAGCCCAACCACACTCCCACATGCACCCACGGCACCCCTCTTATCTTGTTTTGTGAGCCGTGGAAAAATGTTCTCGGAATGGGCCAAGATTTGCCGAGTGGCCTTGGTATATCACCAATAGACCGCCTATCAAATTTCATTCCTTTTGGAGGTCGTTTGATGCCCCAACGGTTAACCGCGTTAGCCGAAAAAGCCACTCTCTCTTTGCAGCCCAACACCCCTCCAACTATCCCACTAGCCCATCTAAACCTCTCCATGCTCTCCGCTGTTCGATCACGATTGTGTGGGCGAAAACCGCACCCCATTTGGACTCCCCTAGCTCCCTCTACCTATAAATCAGTCCCCTCCCTCGAATTTTCAGGTAAACCCTAGATCAAAGCCTCCTCAGCGCCACCAGACGTGTCCACCCGGCCGCCAGACGTGTCCAACACAGCCGCCCCGACGAATCTATAACTGCCACGTTGCCCCCGCGTTGTCCCCGCCGCCGCGGCCCGCCGCAGCCCAGATCCGGCCCGCCATGGGCCAAAACCGGGCCGCGCCCCGCCGCCTGTGCCTCAGCGCCCGACCCCGCGGCCGGCCACCGAGCACCGCCCGCTCCG
>NC_041385.1:646139175-646145957 GCF_002162155.2 Triticum dicoccoides | reverse complement strand
TCCCCGCCCGGTGCCGCCTCACCTCCCGAGCCAGCCCCGCGCCCGTGCCCCAGATCCAGCGCCGCCTCCTCTGACCTCCGCCTCCGCACCGACCGCCGCCGCGTCGTCTTCCCGCCGCCGGCGAGCTCCTCTACACCGCCGCCGGAGAAGATCTGCCTCGCCGCCACGTCCTCCGGCCGCCTCGCCGTTCCCTTCCGTTGCCACCACTGCCGGGCCCGGATCCCGTGCCCCGCACCGCCCGTGAGTCGCTCCGCCGCCGTCCTCACCGCACCACCACTCGCCTTCGCCGTCTCCGGCGAGATCCGGCGAGATCCGGCCCGGAACTAACAGGGTGGATGAGATCCACCAGGCCCGCGAACCAAACGTGCCCCGAGCCTCCCTGGATCCCTCTGTCCCGCTCGTATGAGCATGATGTCTACATGATTTAGGAGTATTTTTGTGCCATATTTACAGTGGTGCAATCCATGTATTTTCATATGTCCTGTAGTGAATGCCTCAAGCTTGTGAAGTGAGCTACTTGTTGTTAATGTTCTGTCAATGCTGAAACTGCTATATCATGTTGTCATCTTTGCTTGATGCTAACAATTAATCCATGCATAATCTGGAGATGCTTATTTGATATGTTTTGATGACCATGTTATGCCTATATTGCCATGCCTTTGGATGCCTCATATATGTCCTATAGCATATGTTTTCACTGCCATGAGCATGCTTATATAATGTTCCAGATTTCTGTTAACTTCATAATGCTATGTTGTGAGCTTGTTATTGTTTGATCCATGCCTCTTCTGGAGATGCTCCAATTACATGTTTTGTAGTATGCTATGATTACCTTGTTCACATTCCATGTTTGATAATTTTGGATGCCATATGCCTCTGTTCCATGCTTGATAACATGCTATCATAATGTTGCTGTTTTACACTTGCTGAAACTGTTTCAAGATTCAATCTTGTCTTGTTGGTTCCCACTAATACATGAGCCATATGTATATGATGCCCTGATGTTATTTTCTCTTTGTTATGTTTACTTGGATGCCATTCCCATGGTTTCTATATAAACTTGCTATCGCTTGTCTCTTGCTTGCTCTCAAGTTGCCATCATATTAACTCTGCTCATGCATATACTCCTGTGTTATGAAGTTGCATTTTGCTTTGATCATATTGGTTTAATCATGATGCCTATGAACTTGAACCTTAATGATATTTGAAGTACATTATTTGTAAATGAAGTGCATGTCAAGATTATTATCATATGATCCATATAGCATGTTGTTTTGATGTTTGCAAAGTACCTACTTGCTGTTTTGGGTAGATTGTTGTTATATCTTGATTGGAGTGTATGTGTTGCACCGTTGCTCCGTTTTGAGAATGCTCTATATGAAACTTGCTTGATTTGGTATGTAGTCTCATATTACCATGTTGCATACTTGTTTTGAGGTGTTTTCTTGATGTTTAGATGCATTTTGCATCAATGCCATGTTTAACTTGTTTTGCTCATATCTTCTAGGCCGTAGCTCCGAATTAAATGAACTTTATATGTAACTTGACTAGAATTTCGTGCAGATCATCATGATGCTCTTTAACTTGCTGTTTAACAACTTCAACTTAATGTTTGTTCAGATCTGGACCAACTTTGAAATTTGCATATGAGGACTTACCGGATTTGTTATATGTTGTTTCCGGCCTCATTTAAACTTGCTTTGGAGTGTTGTTCTTGTATGCATCATCTCTTGCCATGAGTAGCATCATATAGCCTTGTCATGCATCATTCTTGATTGTGCATTATGTCATGTTTATCTGTTGTGTGTTTACTTTGTTGTTTGATTCTTTCCAGTTGTGCTTCTTCTCGATAGTTCCTGCTTCGTTTCGACCGTGAGGATTCGTTCGACTACGCTTGGTTCGTCTTTGCCTATTCGTCTTCTTCATGGAATCGTTCTTCTTCCTAGCAGGATTTCAGGCAAGATGACCGTTACCCTGGATCTCACTAGTATCATTGCTATGCTAGTTGCTTCGTTCTATGGCTATGTTGCGCTACCTACCACTTGCTTATCATGCCTCCCAAATTTCCATGTTAGCCTCTAACCTTTTCACCCTTCCTAGCAAACTGTTGTTTGGCTATGTTACCGGTTTGCTCAGCCTCTCTTATAGCGTTGTTAGTTGCAGGTGAAGTTGAAGATTGCTCCATGTTGGAACATGTTTATGTTGGGATATCACAATATCTCTTATTTAATTAATGCATCTATATACTTGGTAAAGGGTGGAAGGCTCGGCCTTATGCCTGGTGTTTTGTTCCACTCTTGCCTCCCTAGTTTCCGTCATACCGGTGTTATGTTCCTTGATTTTGCGTCCCTAACATGGTGTGGGTTTATGGGCCCCTCTTGACAGTTCGCTTTGAATAAAACTCTTCCAGCAAGGCCAACATAGGTTTTAACATTTGCCATAATAATACTTAAACTAAAAAATAAATTGGCATAGGGCGTCATGAACCCGAGGATTTTTTTCTACATAGCTGGGAGGGGCCAGCGCTGATGGTGTTGGTCCCAAACGGGCAGACTGCGGGGGCACCACGGGGAAACCCGAGGATCTGGTTTTACTCGTAGGCTGACCTATCCGGACGTGGCCTGAGATGAGATATGCACGGCTACTATCAGGGTGTCGACACACCGGGAGGCTTTGCTAGATTAGTTTTACCATTGTTGAAATGTCTTGTGCACCGGGACCCCGAGTCTGATCGGATGTCCCGCGATGGAGGATTGTCTCCGTGGATCGTGAGCTTATAATGGGCTAAGTTGGGACACCCCTGCAGGGTATAATCTTTTGAAAGTCGTGCCCGCAATTATGTGGCAGATGGGAATTTTTAATGTCCGGTTGTAGAGAACTTGACACCAGATTCGAATTAAAATACACCAACCGCGTGCGTAACCGTGACGGTCTCTTTTCGAGAGGGTCGAGAAAAGAACATGGTGGGGTTATGTTTGAACGTAAGTAGTTAAGGATCACTTCTTGATCATTACTAGTTTGCGACCGTTTGCGTAGCTTCTCATCTTATTCTTGTACTCGTAAGTTAGCCACCATATCATGCTTAGTCGCTTGCTGCAGCCTCACCACTTATCCTTTCCATACCCTTTAAGCTTTAATAATCTTGAAACCCATGGTAATAGGATTGTTGAGTCCTCGTGGCTCTCAGATTACCACAACAACAGTTGCAGGTACAGGTATTGTGATGATCATGACGTGAGAGCGATGCTTTCTTGTTTTGGAGTTCTTCTTCTTCTACTTCTTCGTGCAGGGGTTAGGTTCCTGGTCGGCAGCCTGGGCTAGCAGGGTGAATGTCATTTGAGTTTTTGTTTGTGTTTCATCCGTAGTCGGATGTTGCTCTTATGTATGATGTCGTTGTTGTATGCCTTTTGTATGTATTCCCAACTATTATGTAATGGTACGATGTAATGATATCCACCTTGCAAAAGCGTCTCCAATATGCGCTTCTATCCTTGGTGGGACCTTTGAGTTCCTTTAGGATAGGGTCGCATATTGGACGTGACAAGTTGGTATAAGAGCCTCGACCAACCATAGGAGCCCCCCCTCGATTCATCGTAGTTGGCCGTTGTTGAGTCTAGAAGAAAACTGTTTTTTTGAAGTCTAGTTATATCGGAGAGTAGGAATTCTTTTTACTCCTCAGCCCTTCGTCGCTCTAGTGAGGAATCTTGACGTAGGTGTTTTGAATTACTCCTCTTCCCCTTCAAATTTTCTTTAGGATCACGCGGTTAGTTTTTTGTTTGTTGGTTCTCAGCTCTTTTCATCCGGCGAATTTCTCGTCAAGACGATTCGACCCTCTTTGTTTTCCCAAGATCATTCCTTAGTTCTTTCTCGACGAAGTTGTTTCTCTGTTCTCAGTTGTCTTCTTTTTCCCACCCCCACCCTTTTTTTCTTCTCCGAGCCGGAGTCCATAATCGAGTATCCATCCTACTCATGTGAAGCCTTTGCATTCTTTCCTCAATTATTGCAAACGGTGCTTTTCTCTTCAAGTTATTCGTTGGTTCTCCCTTCCAAGTTGCCTTTGTTTTTCCCGCCCTCCCACCCCTTTTCATCACGGAGTCTGAGCCTCTTTTAACCATCAATTTCGTTCATGCGGAGCCTCTTCAGTCTTCCCTCATTTATTTCAACCGGTGAATTCTCGTCTCGTTTGACATTCTTCATCTCTCTTTCTTTCTGGTGGATTCAATTCAAGTTTTTTGGGTTGAACATATTCTTTTCCTTGGATCAAATGTTTCCTCTTGCTCGTTCGCCTCTCTCCAGTTTATCCTCCCGGAGTTTGCAAGACATCTCAGGAGATTCGTCTGTGTTCGAATCAATTCGAGGTTGTCACCTCATTCAAGTCTTTCGGTTGTTCCGGTGCATCATCTATTCTGCAATCGTTTGATGGTGTTTTCTCTTCAGTGGGCCTAACCCATAGGTCTTTTTCCAGGATCTTACCCTACTGTTCTAATTATTTTGGAGTTATTCTCAAATTCATTTCAAGTGTGACGTAAAAATGAATTCCAGCTGTCACATGCCTTCTTCTGATCGTTGTCAATTTTTTTTCATGTTTGGTTCAACACTTCCTCTTTTCATTCTCCCGGAGTATCTCAGTAATTTTGGTGGTCTTTCTCGTCATCATTTGAAGACCGAAGAAGAGTTTCT
This sequence comes from Triticum dicoccoides, assembly GCF_002162155.2. Classification (NCBI taxonomy): domain Eukaryota; kingdom Viridiplantae; phylum Streptophyta; class Magnoliopsida; order Poales; family Poaceae; genus Triticum; species Triticum dicoccoides. The sequence goes on along the minus strand of NC_041385.1, from coordinate 646,141,277 downwards.
CTTAAATCTTGCCCGTTCTCTTGAAGATTCATGGTTCTAGCTTCATGTTATCTCTCGAATTATTCCATTTGCCAGATATTCTTTTCTTACCCATCCGAAGTATGTCAGAAGCAGTTTCCGTTTCTTTTCACTGGAGGCCATCATTCCAGAAGAATTCTTCATCCCCATATTCCAGCTATCGTTATCCAATTATCCTGGCGCCTCTGTCAAGTTTTCAAGTGTTTTTTAATTAGCACGAGTTCTTCCTGTTCTCTTGTATCTAAATCCACTTAAGCATATTTGTTCTTCGAATTCTTACCGATGATTCATTCTCTTTCATCAGTCATTTTTGAATTCTTACGGTGGTTCATTGAAGACCTTCCTCAAGGTTACGCCCTATACTCCTCGATCCTTTTTCAAGGGGAATAAGTTGCATGCAAAAATCCGGTTGTCATCAATTAAATTTGATGAAGGATAAGCATATAATAAATCTTATTCTTATTTCCTCCAAGTGATTAATCCCTTCCTTCGGAGTTTGTTCTTCTGAATATATTCTAGTTCCAAGTGTATTCATCTTTTCTTTCTGGAATTCAAAATTTCCTTGGCCATTTCATCGGAACCTCCATCTAAATCACCGCAAGGCTCATCTTATTCTTTCATCCTTCATTCTATCTCATCATCCTTTTGTCACCGGATTTCTTCATGGTGGTTCGTCAATATTTAATTCATTCTTCAAGAGTTCATCAAGATTTTGTTGGAGGAGTTCAAGTATCTTTTCTTCTCGCGTCCCAAAGTGCAAATAATTCTCCGTATTCTTCTGAAGTGGAGTTTTGCATTTCTTCGTTCTTCTTAGATATTCAGACTTTTGGTTGTGGTTTAATTTCACCCCAAGTTTTGAGTTGTTTTTGATAAGTCCACAACAAGCTTATTCTTTCATTGTTGATTTTCTCAACAACTCCGTTCAATACTTCCTTCTAAGTTCTTTTCATTCCACTATTTTAATTCTTTCGGAGACATTGCGTTGTTCACCTTGTCAAGTGTCATCCCATTAGGTGAAGTTCAGGTCTCCATTCGTTCCATTTTCAGTCAGAGTGCTGTCGGAATTCTTTTGTTCATTCCTTTTCTAACTTGTTCTAACCGGAGTGGTTTAAAAGTCTATCTTATTCCATGAGCTTTTGATTCTCGTCATATCCGTCATTCCTCTTTTCTACCAGAACTCTCTCGGACTTTGTTCATCTTCTCTCTTGCGTTCTTACTTCACCTATTCCTCTTTCTCTTCCGTCTTGTTCCTAAGATCTCGAGACGAAATCTCTTGTTAGTGGAGGAGAGTTGTAACGCCCTGAATCCGATGCACCAGGTGTCTTCCAGTTATTCGTCGTTGTTGCCATGTCATTTGCTTGCGTGTTGCATTTTTCCATGTCATCATCTGCATTTCATTTTCATGTTTTTCAAAACTTGCATCCGTTCGGGTTTCCCCGGTTCTCTCTGTTGTCCATTCTGAGCCCAACCACACTCCCACATGCACCCACGACACCCCTCTTATCTTGTTTTGTGAGGCGCGGAAAAACATGCTCAGAATGGGCCGAGATTTGCCGAGTGGCCTTGGTATATCACTGGTAGACCGCGTGTCAAATTTTGTTCCTTTTGGAGGTCGTTTGATGCCCAAACGGTTACCCGCGTTAGCCGCAAAAGCCCCTCTCTCTTTGTAGACCAACACCCCTCCAAACAGCCCGCTAGCCCATCTAAACCCCCTCCATGCTCTCCGCCGGTCGATCACGATCGTGTGGGCGAAAACCGCATCCAATTTGGACACCCCTAGCTCCCTCTACTTATAAATCATTCCCCTCCCCCGAATTTTCGGGTAAACCCTAGATCAAAGCCTCCTCAGCACCAACGAACGTGTCCACCCCGCTGCCGGACGCGTCCAGGGCCGCCGCCCAGACGAATCCGTAGCCGCCACATCGCCCCCGCGTCGTCCCTGCCGCAGCCCAGATCCGGCCCGCTGTGGGCCGAAACCGGGCTGCGCCCCGCTGCTCGCGCCTCCGCGCCCGACCCCGCCGCCGGCCACCGGGCGCCGCCCGCTCCGCCGCCGGCCACCGCGCACCACCCGCACCTCCCCGCCC
>NC_041385.1:646105058-646138340 GCF_002162155.2 Triticum dicoccoides | reverse complement strand
CCTCCCGAGCCAGCCCCACGCCCGCGCCCCAGATCCAGCGCCGCCTCTGCCGACCTCTGCCTCCGCGCCGACCGCCGCTGCCTCCTCTTCCCGCCGCCGGAGAAGATCCGCCCCGCCGCCGCGTCCTCCGGCCGCCTCGCCATTCCCTTCCGTCGCCGGCCGCCGCCGGGCCCGGATCCCGCACCCCTCACCGCCTGTGAGTCGCTCCGCCGCCGTCCTCGCCGCACCACCGCTCGCCGTCTCCGGCCGGATCCGGCGAGATCCGGCCCGGAACTAGCAGGGTGGATGAGATCCACGAGGCCCGCGAACTAAATGTGCCCCGAGCCTCCCTGGATCCCTCCGTCCCGCTCGTCCTCATCCCGCATTGACTTTTCGCGAGGTGAAATTTTGACCAAGTCCCTGACATTCATATTATGTGTGCATCTTTGACGTGCTCTAACGTGATGCTCGGTGCTCCGTTTTGTGTGTATAATATGTCAAAATGTTCATCTCAGAGTGCTCTTCATGATGGAGTAGTTTTCATTCATGTTAATGTTCATATTTATGCCTTAATAGTTGTTGCAGAACTGCTATGTGATATGAGCTGCTGTAATCTGTTGGTTAACATCATGTATGCATGTTATGAGTGCCACAACTTTGTCCTTGTTGATCCTATGATGATGATCTTGTTATGCACATGTTATGATCTTCATGCTCTTCATGTTGGTGTGCTTTTTCATTCATGTTAGGGTGCATCTTGACATATTAATCCCTGTTGCAAAAGTGCATGTTGCTGTTAACTGCTGAAAACTGCTGTAACTTGTTGATTTGTCATTTTGTTGCGTTTTGTGTGTGCATCCTATGAGCATGATGTCTACATGATTTACGAGCATTTTTGTGCCATATTTACAGTGGTGCAATCCATGTATTTTTATATTACCTATAGTGAGTGCATCAAGCTTGTGAAGTGTAATATTCTGTCAATGCTAAAGCTGGTATATCATGTTGCCATCTTTGCTTGATGCTACCAATTAATCCATGCATAATCTGGAGATTCTTATTTAACATGTTTTAGTGACCATGTTATTGCCTCATATATGTCTTGTAGCATATGGTTTCACTGCCATGAACATGGTTATATAATGTTCTAGATTTTTGTTAACTTCATGATGCTATGTTGTGAGCTTGTTATTGTTTGATCCATGCCTCTTCTGGAGATGCTCCAATTACATGTTTTGTAGTATGCTATGATTACTTTGTTCACATTCCATGTTTCATAATTTTGGATGCCATATGCCTCTTTTCCATGCTTGATAACATGCTATCATAATGTTGCTATTTTACACTTGCTGAAACTATTTCAACATTCAATCTTGTCTTGTTGGTTCCCACTAATCCATGAGCCATATGTATATGATGCCCTGATGTTATTTTCTATTTGTTATGTGTAATTGGATGCCATGCCCATGGTTTCTATATAAACTTGCTGTAGCTTGTCTCTTGCTTGCTCTCAGGTTGCCATCATATTAACACTGCTCATGCATATGCTCCTGTGTTATAAAGTTGCATTTTGCTTTGATCATATTGGTTTGATATTGGTGCCTATGAACCAGAACCTTAATGATATTTGAATTATGTTATCTGTATATGAAGTACATGTCATGTTTATGCTCATATGATCCCTGTAGCATGTTGTTTTGATGTTTCCAAAGTGCCTACTTGCTGTTTTGGGCAGATTGTTGTTATATCTTGATTGGAGTGTATGTGTTGCACCGTTGCTCCGGTTTGAGCATGCTCTATATTAAACTTGCTTGATTTGGCATGTAGTCTCATATTATCATGTTGCATCCTTGTTTTGAGGTGTTTGCTTTATGTTTGGATGCATTTTGCATTAATGCCATGTTTAACTTGTTTTGCTCATATCTTCTAGGTCGTAGCTCCGAATTAAATGGACTTTATATGTAACTTGACTAGAATTTCATGTAGATCATCATGGTGCTCTTTAACTTGCTGTTTAACAACTTCAACTTAATGTTTGTTCAGATCTGGACCAACTTCGAAATTTGCATATGAGGACTTACCGGATTTGTTATATGTTGTTTCCGGCCTCATTTAAACTTGCTTTGGTGTGTTGTTCTTGTATGCATCATCTCTTGCCATTAGTAGCATCATATAGCCTTGTCATGCATCATGCTTGATTGTGCATCATGTCATGTTTATGTGTTGTGTGTTTACTTTGTTGTTTGCTTCTTTTCGGTTGGGCTTCTTCTCGACAGTTCCTATTTCGTTGCGATCGTGGGGATTCGTTCGACTATGCTTGGTTCGTCTTTGTCCGTTTGTATTCTTCATGGACTCATTCTTCTTCCTAGCGGGATTTCAGGCAAGATGACCGTTACCCTGGATCTCACTACTATCATTGCTATGCTAGTTGCTTCGTTCTATCGCTATGCTGTGCTACCTATCACTTGCTTATCAAGCCTCCCAAATTGCCATGTCAGCCTCTAACCTTTTCACCCTTCCTAGCAAACCGTTGTTTGGCTATGTTACCGCTTTGCTCAGCCCCTCTTATAGCGTTGTTAGTTGCAGGTGAAGTTGAAGATTGCTCCATGTTGGAACATGTTTATGTTGGGAAATCACAATATCTCTTATTTAATTAATGCATCTATATACTTGGTAAAGGGTGGAAGGCTCGGCCTTATGCTTGGTGTTTTGTTCCACTCTTGCCGCCCTAGTTTTCGTCATACTGGTGTTATGTTCCTTGATTTTGCGTCCCTAACACGGTGTGGGTTTATGGGCCCCTCTTGACAGTTCGCTTTGAATAAAACTCTTCCAGCAAGGCCCAACATTGGTTTTAACATTTGCCATAATAATACTTAAACTAAATAATAAATTGGCATAGGGCGTCATGAACCCAAGGATTTTAACTACATAGCAGGGAGGGGCCAACGCTGATGGTGTTGGTCCCAAACGGGGAGACTGCGGGGCCACCACGGGGCAACCGAGGATCTGGTTTTACTCGTAGGCTGACCTATCCGGACATGGCCTGAGATGAGATACATGCGGCTACTATCAGGGTGCCGACACGCCGGGAGGCTTTGCTGGATTAGTTTTACCATTGTCGAAATGTCATGTGCATCGGGACCCCGAGTCTGATCGGTTGTCCCTCGATGGAGGATTGTCTCCGTGGATCGTGAGCTTATAATGGGCTAAGTTGGGACACCCCTGCAGGGTATAAACTTTCGAAAGCCGTGCCCGCGGTTATGTGGCAGATGGGAATTTTTAATGTCCGGTTGTAGAGAACTTGACACCAGATTCGAATTAAAATACACCAACCGCGTGCGTAACCATGACGGTCTCTTTCCGAGAGGGTCGAGAAGAGAACACAGTGGGGTTATGTTTGAATGTAAGTAGTTAAGGATCACTTCTTGATCATTACTAGTTTGCGACCGTTTGCGTAGCTTCTCATCTTATTCTTGTACTCGTAAGTTAGCCACCATATCATGCTTAGTCGCTTGCTGCAGCCTCACCACTTATCCTTTCCATACCCTTTAAGCTGTGCTAGTCTTGAAACCCATGGTAATGGGATTGCTGATTCCTCGTGGCTCAAAGATATAGTTGCAGGTACAGGTAATGCGATGATCATGACGTGAGAGCGATGCTTTCTTGTTTTGGAGTTCTTCTTCTTCTGCTTCTTCGTTCAGGGGTTAGGTTCCTGGTCGGCAGCCTGGGCTAGCAGGGTGGACGTCGTTTGAGTTTCTGCTTGTGTTTGATCCGTAGTCGGATGTTGCTCTTATGTATGATGTCATTGTATTCATGTGGCATTGTATGCCTTTTGTATGTATCCCCAACTATTATGTAATGGTACGATGTAATGATATCCACCTTGCAAAAGCATCTCCAATATGCGCTTCTATCCTTGGTGGGACCTTCGAGTTCCTTTAGGATAGGGTCGCATATAGGGCGTGACTCGGTACTACCGGTGCGACCCCCAGTTGTACCGATCAATGCCATAACATGGGGTAACCCGTGAAATGTGGTACTACCGGTGCTTTCACCAGTTGTACTGATTGTGTGTTAAAATAGTTGTAAAGGTTGGGTTTTAGCGTAATTATAAAAGGGAGTGGTTCTTCAACCTCCCACCTACCTCTTGCCTCTCTCTCTCTCTCACCCTTGGTCCCCTTTGAGCTTTCTCGCCCGATCTCCTTCCCTAGCCAACCAAACTTGTTGATTTGCTAGGGATTGAGGGAGGAGACCTAGATCTACACTTCCACCAAAGTAAATTTGATTCCCCCATACTTGCTTGTGTGGATTTTGTTACTCTTGAGTGTTTGGACACCCTAGATGGAAGAGGTCACCTCGGAGCCACATTCCATTGTGATGAAGCTTCATGGTGGTGTTAGGAGCCTACAGTTGAGTTGTGCATAGAGCCCCAACCTTGTTTGTAAAGGTTTGATCGCTGCCTTCAAGGGCACCACTACTGGAACCACGACATCTTGCATTGTGCGAGGCCGTGAGGTGAATACGGTGGCCCTAGTGGCTTCTCGGGGAGCATTATGCCTCACACTGTTCCAACAGAGGCGTACCTGCCCCTAAAGGGATAGAACTTCATTAACACATCCTTGTCTCCATCAACTCCACTTGTGGTTATTTCCATCCTTTACTTTGAGCAGGCTATATTATGTTTATATCTTGTGCTTGCTTGTGAGCTTGTTGTTGTGCTTGTCATATAGGTTTGTCCACCTAGTTGCATTACACAACCTATTTTATTGACAAGCCCAATTTGATTTAAAGAGATAAAAATTGGTAGTTGCCTATCCATACCCCCCCTCTAGCCAACCATATCGATCCTCATGCGACCAGGTGTTGGCGACGGGCAAGGACCAAATTCTAATCCAAATTTTGGTTCAATGGTGTTTCCTGAAAAAATAAAGATCTATTCTACCAGGACACATGCCATACTGTAAAAACATTTTGCAGGGAGCTGCATATCGATTTTATGGTACGAGATTATAGGGGGTATGCTAGAGATGCTCTAAGACACACATGGCATCCCTGATCGAGAGAATGGGACGATTCAGCTAGGCTATGTGCTTACCATTTGCAGAACGTCCTTCAAAATTAAAATTACAATTAAATCTTGAGGCTCTTAGTTTAATCTCACTAATGATAGGACTGTATCTGCCTTGAGAATCCTTGACGATATCATTTACCACATGCTTTGAGTCTTTTTTTAACAAAGGCTCCCGAAGGACCCAAACTCTGCGTTGAAGATTAACCAGAGATACAGTGCAGCGTACTAAGAGACCCAAAGTAAACATAGATTTACACACTAGTTCATGTCTTTTACAAGGAGGACCCCAAAGTAAGAGATGGAAAAGCAATTGGGTCCAACTCTACCTCCACTCGGATCCATCATCACCCTTGTCGGGGACAGACCACTTCGGGAGACTAGACCGCAACATGCACATCATCTGCACACCATGGTCACCAAACTAAAGTATCATTTGCCTCCCATATGGCACCATGGTCTAGAGGAATTGAGATGGCCACCTTTGTCCAGAAAAGGCAGTGGTTTGCTCGTGAAGATCGACTATCGACCGCTGCTACAGTCACCGTAGCTCCAACAAAATGACCACCACTATGAATGAGCATGAACCCCATCTGCAAGCTCCATCTTGCTTCTTATCCCCATATATTTCGCTAGCTCCATGGTGGCTTCCAGATCCAGGGGAAGAGGAAGAGGCCTCTTCTGGAGTAGGGGACGAGTCTAACTTATTGAGGGGAATGACAAGTTTGATCCATCCAGCGGCATCAAGCACCCTACCGCCACAACTACAAGGATTGCCGTTGTAAGCCGCCAACTGCAGCTCGAGTGCGCCGACAGCCAATTCATGCACGACATCACACCAGACTCCATACATAAAAAAACATAAGTCCTACAACTACTATGCACATAGTTGTACCGAGCACCTCTCCATATCTTCCATGGTCTGCGGCGCCATTGGAGAGGACTATGGATCGGGCTAGGCAAGAACTCATGGGGGCGGTGCTGACTCTCAAAGGATCCTCGATCCCCCATTCCTTGAGTCCGAGGCCACAATAAATTTTGGATGAGGAGGTCTAAACTTAGAGACAGTGCTTCTCTGCACCAAAAAGCCTCTAGAGTTACAATATCCTGAACGCATTCGAGATAACAAGAGAAGAGTCGGCCAAATAGTTATGTATTGATCAGGATAGACTGTCGTTACCGATCCTCTCGTGCCTGCATTCAAGATACCTGTGTCGACACGGATTTTGCAAAACCAGCCGTGGAGCCTTACACTACAAAATTTGCTCTATTTTGCGATGTTTCACTTGTGTCACGTATAACCCTTTTTCATCACCGAAAATACCCCTATGATGTTTTCCGGCCGTCGCCGTCACAGAGCGCCGTCATGGAAAAAAATCTTGATAGTACCACTTTTTCATCTCGTAAGATCATATCTCAGGTGATAAACCCAAAATGTCGTCGAACCTGTCTTTTGTCGGGCAAAATATGTCACTAGAAATATCACCGTATACTAACAACCATCCCCCATGATAGTTTCGGCGATGATAGATCTGACACTAACCACTGAACAACCATGTTTGATCAGTCAACATTTCTGACATATGGGCCCATAATCTGATGATGTGGCATCTTACAGCTGGGCCCTGCCAAGGTTTTATCATCGATGATGCCTGTCAGCAATAAGTCGAGCATCAGTTTTGACAGGTCAACACCGCTAACTTATGGACCCATAAATTGCTGATGTGGCTGCTTACATGTGGGATCAGAGGTGGGCGATGTGGTTGCTTACATGTGGGTCCATAATAGTGACGGTATCCATATCTGTCACAGTTTGTAGACTCCGACAAATTGTGTTATATTTAAATTTGCTGCAAAAATGGAAGAAAATTCATTATTCGCTTTATAGAACAAAAATGCACAATGGACGACATTACAGTTGAGCACCATCGGACAAAATATCGCACAACAAAATATGACACTTGTCAGTTTCAACTACAACCTCCTGTTGTCGAATTGCCTTGATGACAACTTTACTTAGTTTAATATGCCATTACAACTTCTTCATTGTAGTCTACCAGAGCCAGTTCAAAACCTTCAAGTTCATCCTTGTGCACTGGCTGGGCCTTCTTAACAGATTCAAGTTCTTGTTGCTACTTTGCTAGGGTCTTCTTAACAGATTCAAGTTCTTCCTGCTACTTTGCTAGGGCCTTCTTGACAACCTCAAGGTCCACCTGTTGCTTTGGCAGGGCCTCCTTGCCAGCTTCCGGCTCTTTATGCTGCTCGGCCACGGCCTCCATGCCAGTTCATGCCTCCTCATGAAACTCTGTTTGGGCCTACTTGGCAGGTTCAGCCTCTTCATGCTGATATGCTACGCACCCCTTGACAGCTTCAGTCTCTTCATGTCCATTTGGCAGGGCCTCCTTTGCAGCAATAGGATCATGTTCCTCTGCCAAAGCATTATTGAATGTTTTAGGTTGTTTATGATGCATCTTCAGAGGTCCAACTTCTTCATGCTGGTCTCCTGGACATGCATTCAGCTCAGCATATGTGAAATCCAACTTTCCCTACAGAAATCATATATCAAGGTTATCGATCTAGTTTAATATTTAGGTATTGCACAATTCCAAAATATTAATGCATTTGCGCAATATGCAGCGGTAAAGGAAACAAAGACAATATATTAAATATCCTTTTGAAATAAATGGTTATAGGGTAAAAAGTACGTTGACTAACCAGTTCATCCTGCTTTCTCTTCGACGCGCCTAAGCTTCGCCTAACAGTCATCTCTCCTTCCTTAATGTTATGGAAAAATGCCTGCTAAGTGTAATTGAACATATAAGGTTATAATCTACATTTAGTAGTACCTTTTTCAATGTCAACATATTTCTAACAGAGTTGCAGAGTTTTCCTTCCCGCTTTCTTCTAGACATCTAACCATATTTGCAACATAGGACAGTTGCTCAAGCGTTGGCTCATTATCATCATCCTCGCAGTTCATCACTTCTTTGGTTTGAGACCCATTATCCTAGTTGGGGACTGCTTGAATAATCTCTAAACCCATTGGTGAGCTTATATTACCCGCTGACAACAATTAAGACAATTAAACATGCATTTAGTTGGTCAACACAATTTACTTCAGAGGAAGAGCAATACAAAGGGCATAATCATTGAACCAGAACAAGATAGGGTCAAAGTTTGGAGAAACAATTTCCATGGAAAAAACTTTGAACAAACATGAAGCTCATTAATAAAGTAAAAGGAGTACTTAGCTAATAGATTAGACCTTATGACCCTGCATTTCCTTACAACACCATACCCATACTAGAAAATCATATACATACTAGAACCGTAGATAGAATGACCCACAGTCTTAACCCAGATACGAACCCTAAAAGTTAGTACAAGTACAAGTAACACAATCTTAGATTGCATTTCCGACTCAAGAAGGAACTAAATGCGTAGACCTAGACGGATGTGCAAATTTGATGTCGGATCGGGGGTGTGACCTCGTCATCTAAGGTGAGCTATTGGAGTGATTTTACCTTTAGAGCGGATGGGGTCTATCATAATGCCATCGGTTATGTCATGCGCCAGGATTGGACCGAAAGATTAGCTACGGCAGAGCTAGAGCTAGCGATGTGGGGGAGGGATGGGAAGGGAGGGGGAGGGGAGGCGAACTAGGTAAGAAGAGAGATACGAAGAGACACTTTGTTTGTTTGAAGGAGATGTGGTCACACTTATAATGAAGTATAGGCTGTATTTATGGAGGTGTGGGGTTAATCGAGCGGGCCTTTCAAACGTTCCGGATGGAAGAAAACTTTTTGAGGGAGGCTAGTTGGAGGGAAAAATATTTTGGAGGGAAGAATTTATTTAAAGAAAGTGATAGTTGGAGGGAACGCTATTTTAAGGGTGAGTCAATGGGAGGGAAGGATTACACCTAAGTGTGTTATAAGTTGTACCATGCTAGAGGATCATGATGTACAGTACATTTGTAATTCTGCATGTAACTTTAGCAATAACAAGATCATGTGAAGTGTGATGGTGTCATGGGTGTTTAATTTCAAAACCAAAGTCATGTTGCCGTTTGTCACGTCAAATATTGGCACCCTACGTGCTCTTACGCGATTTCCGTCGTCTTTCAATGCATTTATGACGTGTGTGATGTACAAGCTTGAATCTAAGATGTAGAAGGCAAATCTTAGAGGATCGTTATGCATGTAACTTCATCAATGAATCTGATCATGTCAAGTGTGATGGTGCATCATGGAGGTGTTTTATTTTAAATGCAAAGTAGTGTTGTCGGTTCTCATGTCTTATCTTAGCATCCTACATACTCTTATGCGATAGCCCTCGTCTATGAACGCGTTGTGAACAACTTGCGAAAACATAAATCCAAGCATACTCGGTTCTTCTTAGTCCAGATGATGCATGACACATTGTGCATTGGATTACTAAATGTCGTTAGTACATCCCCTACGACACTTTTTGAGTCATTTCTAGGGGAATCTTAGAGGTTCATGATGTGCATGTAGCTTCATCAGTGAACATGATCATGTTAAGTGTGATGGTGTCGTCAGCGTGTTTTATTTCAAATGCAAAGTAGTGTTGCCGATTCTCACGTCATATCTTGGCATCCTACATACTCTTACGCGATTCATGTGAACTGTCTAATTATGTATGGTTGTCACATTCGAATTTTTATAGATGACGTTTATGTATATTTCAATGAATTGGTAAAAAGAAAAGAATCGAGGCTCGCGGTACTATAACCCCTCCTCCAACAGTGAATTGTGCTTATCCACTCCCCTCGAACAAATGGACCGTCGCCCCCCATTTCTTCTCCCACCACCCTCTCCCACTAGTGGCACATTTGTCATCCTCTCGATGGCCGCCTCACCGAATCCGTCCCATACCTCAGATTTCGGAGGTTCTTCATTGCCATCCCCGATGCAGACGCTGCCTCCATCGCCGCCGTGAGAAATCGACATGGTAGGCAAGGTGCCGATGGAGAAGCATCTCGCAGCAGATGCGTGGATTGAGGCCTGACTCGCCATCTCCGACCTCCTAGCCCTATTCCATGTGGATCCGGATTTAGCTGACATGCAGCTTGCAATGGGCTATTCCTTCGAGTCTCTCTATACAGACGAGGAGGCGAAGGTGGCATACGCAGAGAAGCAGGGTGGCTGCAAGAGACGCAGTGGGAGATCGCTGCTTTCTTTGCTTCCATTATTTTTGACGATTACCAGGAGAATCCGTGGTCGTCGGCTCTGGCTCCACCGATGCATCCTGCATCCCAAGACATGATGTTGTAGGAGGTGACGGTGGAGCATCCGCTGGAGCACTCGACCCTTGGGATGTTGCGGCAGTTAGTAACCTTGCCTCCTCCAACCCAGGACGTAGATGGCTCCGGGTCTGCCTCCATCAGTGATGCAGTCATCATTCTATGAAACGATGAAAATTAGGCTGACCGGCAACTTCAAAGGCTCTGCTGCTGCATTTGGTTGCGACGTCCTTCTAGTTTTACTATAATTGAATGTATATATTTTGTGATTTGAACAGTGGTGTTCAAATCTGGCATGAGAACCAACACAAACTAGGTAAATTGTAATGTATAATTAATTTTGATCAAGTTTTAGTTTAAGTTATATTAAGTTCTTATTGTACTGACGCGCCACACCACGGTCATACCAGTGAGGTAAAAAGCCTTCGAACGAACGTAAACAAAACATGTTAATCTTTGGATAGGTATAGTTAATCAACATCGTTCTAAGATTCTTGGCCATTGGATTCACGATGTGTGGCCTCTGTCTCAGTGCCTACTCGTCTTCTTAAAGCACTATGAACCACCAGATTTAGGACGAATGACTCCTGATTTACCTACCTTCTCCTCTCGCTTGTCACATAAGTTTCGGCCTCCTCGGGAAGGTACGAAGAACAATTTATGATGCTCATCCTACTACTTTGTTCTTATCCATAAGCGCCGCCGCCAAGGATCACGTCCTGCTACGATGGAGGATGATCCGACTAACAAGCGGGGTTGGGTCGATCTAGAACTGCAAGAGCCTCCGGCGAGCCTAGACTTCATCAGCAGCCTCCCTGGTGAGATGTTGGTGATCATCTTATTCCTCCTCCCCATCAAATCTAGCATGCGGACCACCATCCTCTCCCAGTGGTGGTGCCTCCTCTGGCACTCCACCCCTTGGACCTAATCCATGATGGAGAGCTCTATCGTGGGGATCACAAGCCCTTGGACGCGTTGTCCCACATCCTGACCATGCACTCTGGGCCAGTCAGACGCCTTGCCATTGGCAAGTTCCATTCCAACTGCAAGGTTAAACCCAAGTTTCATGAGTGGTTCAAATCCCCAGCCCTAGATCATCTAGAGGAGTTGAGATTTCAAGCTGGGCATGTGCGCTCTCAGCCGCCCTCAGCGCTCCACCTCATGCCCATGTTGCGCCGCGCTAAGTTCATGCAGTGTGTTTCCCTAGATTAATGTTGAACCCGCTCTTCATCTCCCCATACTAAAGCACCTCGAGCTCCTGGCCTTCAGCATCTCGAAGAAGGATATGGAGCACTTGCTCCTCGGTTGTACAATGCTTGAGTTCCTTCGTCTTTAGGTGATGGATGGGTTCAGTAGCCTCCACATTGCCTCGACGAATGTTCGTGCGATTTATGTGCATTGTTGGTGCCGCAACGGGCAGTTAGTTCAGGTGTTTCACGATATGGTCATTGAGAATGCACCTTTCCTTGAGAGATTGTTTGTGGTTGATAAAGAAGGTCCAACAAGAATCATGGTAATTGACACACCGAAATTGACAGTGTTGGGCTATTCGTGTGCTGAATTCTCCAAACTTGTAACTGGATCCATATCCATTTAGGTACAATAGTCTTTTTCTTCTCCCTCTTATTATACATCGCATTGTATCTAATTTTGGTGATCTATATTCGACTGTCATCCAGACAATGATTCCCACAAGCCTGACCTCGTCTCTATCCACAGTGAAGATCTTGGCAATACAATCTATCGGCCCCGACCTGGATCAAGTTGTTAGATTCCTCAGATGTTTTCAATGCACAGAGAAGCTATACACCGAGGGGGTGCTCCTCTCCCATTAATTGATAACCACAACGGAATTCAATTGTTTGGTACTTTTACCCATGATTATAATGACAAATGTACTATTATTTCTAAAGGAATTTTGGAGCATTTTAATACATATATTTTTTGAGATGTTAATCATGAACAACTGAAGATGGCATGTCACTCTATTTGTGTATTCTGGAAATCCAGCAAATCAAAGAGGCCCATAGTGTTCAACACTGCATCTAGGTACTAACGTGTTGTCTTTGTTTGCAGATACAAGCAAGCCTGAAAGAGGAAAATGTGGCGCAACATAACAATCCCATTGAATGCCTTGATCTTTGATATGTCTCCAATGTATCTATAATTTTTTATTGTTCCATGCTATTATATTATCTGTTTTGGATGTTTAATGAGCTTTAATATGCTCTTTTATATTATTTTGGGAGTAACCTATTAACCGGAGGCCCAGTGCCAGTTTCTGTTTTTTTTCCAATTTTAGAGTTTTGCAGAAAAGGAATACCAAATGGAGTCCAAATGGAATGAAACCTTCACGATGATCTTTCTTGGACCGAAAGCAAACCAGAAGACTTGGAGTTGAAGTCAGAAATGCCACGAGGCGTCCACGAGGCAGGAGGGTGCACCCAGGGGGGTAGGCGCACCCCCACCCTCGTGGGCCCGTCGTAGCTCCACCGACGTACTTCTTTCTCCTATATGTACTCTTATACCCTAGAAACATCAGGGGAGCCACGAAACCACTTTTCCACCACCGCAACCTTCTGTACTCGTGAGATCCCATCTTGGGCCTTTTCCGGCAATCTACCGAAGGGGGAATCGATCATGAAGGGCTTCTACATCAACACCATTGCCTCTCCGATGAAGCGCGCATTTACCACAGACCTTCGGGTCCATAGTTATTAGCTAGATGGCTTCTTCTCTCTCTCTTTGATTCTCAATACAAAGTTCTCCTCGATGTTCTTGGAGATCTATTCGATGTAATACTCTTTTGCAGTGTGTTTGCCGAAATCCGATGAATTGTGGATTTATGAACAAGATTATCTATGAATATTATTTGGTTCTTCTCTAAATTCTTATATGCATGATTTGATATCTTTTCAAGTCTCTTCAAATTATCGGTTTAGTCTGGCCTACTAGATTGATCTTTCTTGCCATTGGAGAAGTGCTTTGCTTTGGTTTCAATCTTGCGGTGTCCTTTCCCAGTAACACTAGGGCAACAAGGCACATATTGTATTGTTGCCATCGAGGATGAAAAGATGGGGTTTATATCATATTGCTTGAGTTTATCCCTCTACATCATATCATCTTGCTTAATGTGTTACTCCGTTCTTATGAACTTAATACTCTAGATGCATGCTGGATATCGGTCGATGTGTGGAGTAATAGTAGTAGATGTAGAATCATTTCGGTCTACTTTACACGGACATGATGCCTATGTTCATGATCATTGCCTTAGATGTTTTCATAATTATGCGCTTTTCTACCAATTGCTCGGGAGTAATTTGTTCACCCACCGTAATACATGCTATCTCGAGAGAAGTCACTAGTGAAACCTATGGCCCCTGGGTCTCTTTTCCATTATATTGCATCTCTTTTCCATATTGTTAAATCTTGTTTACTATTTTGCAATCTTTACTTTCCAATCTATACAACAAAAATACCAAAAATATTTACTTTACTATCTCTATTAGATCTCACTTTTGCGAATGACCGTGAAGGGATTGACAACCCCTTTATCGCGTTGGTTGCAAGGTTCTTGATTGTTTGTGCAAGTATTTGGTGACTTGTGCGTCGTCTCCTACTAGATTGATACCTTGGTTCTCAAAACCGAGGGAAATACTTATGCTACTTTGCTGCATCACCCTTTCCTCTTCAAGGGAA
The DNA here is from genome assembly GCF_002162155.2 of Triticum dicoccoides. NCBI lineage: Eukaryota > Viridiplantae > Streptophyta > Magnoliopsida > Poales > Poaceae > Triticum > Triticum dicoccoides. The sequence goes on along the minus strand of NC_041385.1, from coordinate 646,124,331 downwards.
AAACCAACCCAAGCTCAAGAGGTAGCAAGAAGGATTTCTGGCGCCCTTGCCGGGGAGATCTACGACAGGTCAAGACATACCAAGTACCCATCATAAACTCTTCTCCCTTGCATTACATTATTTGCCATTCGCCTCTTGTTTTCCTCTCCCCCACTTCTAAAACGATTTTCGAAAACCTTCGCCTTTTCTTCGCCCTTCTTCCGTTCAATCTTTTGTTTGCTTGTGTTACCATGTGCCTCCTTTTTGCTTGCATCTTCGCTTGCTAAAAGTTTATGGATCCTCGTACACTTGCTAATCTTTTTAAGAGATCCAATTATGATGAACCAATTGCTAGTGAATTTTGTGCACTAGATTATCTTTATGAAGTTTTGCTTGAAATTCGTGAATCTGAAAATTGCGAGGAAGAAATTTATGAAGAGATTCATGATAACTCCTTGAATAAAAATCATGATTGTAATGAACTCACTATAAATTATGTCAATGTTAATTGTGTTAATGATATTCAAAACCCCAAGCTTGGGGATGCTAGTTTTGCTATGTCTACTATTTGTTGCAATGATCATGATTGGGGTGATTGTTCTTATGATCCTGAAAATTTATTTAAGCCCCATGATGAATATAAGATTGATAATAATGTTTGCAATAATATTGAAAGTGGGTTTGGTGTCAACTTTAGATCCCACATATTTGGAGAATGTTCAATCTTATGAAGTATTTGATAAAAGTGGGTTTGGGGAGGTCATGACTTTAGTTAATGTTAATCCCACTATCTTGGAAGAGTGTCAACTTTGCATGCATGTGGATCATGTTGAGAATATGTTATGTGATAGCTATTTTGTTGAATTTGCTTATGATCCTGCATGTCATTATTATGAGAGAGGAAAATATGGTTATAGAAATTTTCATGTTCCTAAATTACCTCTCGTTATGTTGAGATTGCTATTGTTTCTTTCCGCTTCCTTGCATATGCTAGTTTTTGCTTGCTATGATAATTTGTTTGCCTATAAGATGCCTATGAATAGGAAGTATGTTAGACTTAGATGTGTATGTCACGTGTTTCATGATGCTCTCTTTGTGCTTCAATTCTTGTCTTTCATGTGAGCATCATCGAAATCTCAATGCCTAGCTAGGGGCGTTAAACGATAGCGCTTGTTGGGAGGCAACCCAATTTTATTTTTGTTCTTTGCTTTTTTCTACTGTTTAGTAATAAATAATTCATCTATATTATCTTTAGATGTGGTTTTATGTTTTAATTAGTGTTTTTGCCAAGTAGAACCTTTGGGAAGACTTGGGTGAAGTCTTTGCGATCTTGTCGTAAAAAACAGAAACTTTTGTGCTCACGAGAATAGCTGTATTTTTTTTACAGAAGAGTGATTTGAGGTTGATTCTTTTTGAAGATGATTAATAGACAAATCCTCATGTACACCAATTTATTTCAGAATTTTTAGAGTTACATAAGTATTCGAAAGTTACAGATTGCTACAGACTATTCTATTTTTGACAGATTCTGTTTTTCATGTGTTGTTTGCTTATTTTGATGAATCTATGAGTAGTATCGGGGGGTATGAACCATACAGAAGTTAGAATATAGTAGGTTTAACACCAATAAAAATAAATATTGAGTTCATTATAGTACCTTAAAGTGGTGGTTTATTTTCTTATACTAACGGAGCTCATGAGATTTTCTGTTGAAGTTTTATGTTGTGAAGTTTTCAAGTTTTGGGGTAAAGATTTGATGGATTTTGGAATAAGGAGTGGAAAGAGCCTAAGATTGGGAATTCCAAGGCACCCCAAGGTAAAACTCAAGGACAACCAAAAGCTTAAGCTTGGGGATGCCCCGGAAGGCATCCCCTCTTTCGTCTTCGTCTATCGGTAACTTTACTTGAGGCTATATTTTTATTCACCAGATGATATGTGTTTTGCTTGGAGTGTCTTGTATGATTTGAGTCTTTGCTTTTTAGTTTACCGCAATCATCCTTGTTGTACACACCTTTTGGGAGAGACACGCATGAATTGGAATTTATTAGAATACTCTATGTGCTTCACTTATATCTTTTGAGCTAGGCAATATTGCTCTAGTGCTTCACTTATATCTTTTTAGAGCACGGTGGTGGTTTGATTTTATATAAATTATTGATCTCTCATGCTTCACTTATATTATTTTGAGATTCTTTTAGAATAGCATGGTATTGCTTTGGTTATAAAATTAGTCCTAATATGATGGGCATCCAAGATGGGTATAATAAAAACTTTCATATAAAAGGCATTGAATACTATGATAAGTTTGATTCTTTATGATTATTTTGAGATATGAAGATGGTGATATTAGAGACATGCTAGTTGAGTAATTATGAATTTGAGAGATACTTGTGTTAAAGTTTGTGATTCCCGTAGCATGCATGTATGGTCAACCGTTATGTGATGAAGTTGGAGTATGATTTATTTATTTATTGCCTTCCTTATGTGTGGAGGTCGGGATCGCGCGATGGTTAATCCTACCAACCCTTCCCCTAGGAGCATGCGTGTAGTACTTTGTTTTTATTACTTTTAGATTTTTGCAATAAGTATGTGAGTTCTTTATGACTAATGTTGAGTCCATGGATTATACGCACTCTCACCCTTCCACCATTGCTAGCCTCTCTAGTACCGCGCAACTTTTGCCGGTACCATACACCCACCATATACCTTCCTCAAAGCAGCCACCTTACCTACCTATTATGGCATTTCCATAGCCATTCCGAGATATACTACCATGCAACTTTCCACTGTTCTGTTTATTATGACACGCTCCATCATTATCATATTGCCTTGCATGATCATGTAGTTGACATCGTATTTGTGGTAAAGCCATCGTTTATAAATTTTCATACATGTCACTCTTGAATCTTTGCACATCCCGGTACTCCGCCGGAGGCATTCACATAGAGTCATATTTTGTTCTAAGTATTGACTTGTAATTCTTGAGTTGTAAGTAAATAAAAGTGTGATGATCTTCATTATTAGAGCATTGTCCCAGTGAGGAAAGGATGATGGAGGCTATGATTCCCCCACAAGTCGGGATGAGACTCCGAACGAAAAAAAGAGGCCATAATAAAAAGGATAAAAGGCCCAAAAATGAGAGAAAAAGAGAGAAGGGGCAATGCTACTATCCTTTTACCACACTTGTGCTTCAAAATAGCACCATGATCTTCATGATAGAGAGTCTCCTATGTTGTCACTTGCATATACTAGTGGCAATTTTTCATTATAGAACTTGGCTTGTACATTCCAATGATGGGCTTCCTCAAAAGTGCCCTAGGTCTTCGTGAGCAAGCAAGTTGGACGCACACCACTTAATTTCTTTTGTTGAGCTTTCATACACTTATAGCTCTAGTGCATCTGTTGCATGGCAATCCCAACTCACTCACCTTGATATCTATTGATGGGCATCTCCATAGCCCGTTGATACGCCTAGTTGATGTGAGACTATCTTCTCCTTTTTGTCTTCTCCACAACCACCATTCTATTCGACCTATAGTGCTATGTCCAAGGCTCACGCTCATGTATTGCGTGAAGATTGAAAAAGTTTGAAAATACTAAAGTATGAAACAATTGCTTGGCTGAAATCAGGGTTGTGCATGATTAAATACTTTGTGTGATGAAGATAGAGCATAGCCAGACTATATGGTTTTGTAGGGATTGCTTTCTTTGGCCATGTTATTTTGAGAAGACATGATTGCTTTGTTAGTATGCTTGAAGTATTATTATTTTTATGTCAATATTAAACTTTTGTCTTGAATCTTTCAGATCTGAACATTCATGCCACAATAAAGAAAATTACATTGATAAATATGCTAGGTAGCATTCCACATCAAAAATTCTATTTTTATCATTTACCTACTCGAGGACAAGCAGGAATTAAGCTTGGGGATGCTTGATACATCTCCAACGTATCTATATTTTTTGATAGTTCCATGCTATTATATTATCTATTTTGGATGTTTATGGGCTTTAATATGCTCTTTTATATTAATTTTGGGACTAACTGACGAGGATACATACCCGGGGTAGGCTCATAGGCCTGACCTATACGTCCTACCCAAGGTCACTACCTTGGAAGATAAAAAGACCAAGAGTCAATAGGAGAGCGTTGGTCGAGTGCGTCGAGTGCAATCCACTCGATGACCACATCACTCGGAGGTCCTCCCCCTACCATCACTCGACCATATGGAGAGTCACTCGACTTATCGAAGACCAGGAGTCGGAAGGGCAGGCAATGGCCAGACGTTCACCCTTTAGTCTTTATAAGCATTAAGAGTACTTAAATCTGGCGTTACCAGTAACACCCCTTACTTTATGTACATTAAGCCCCTTGTAATGGAGGCGGGCGGGGGTCCTGGCACTCTATATAAGCCACCCCCCTCCTCTGGGACAAGGCTTCGCACCCCCTGTAATATCACACACATAATCCAATCGACCACCTTAGGGCACCGAGACGTAGGGCTGTTACTTCCACCGCGAAGGGCCTGAACTTGTAAACCTCATGTGTACACCTTCACCATAGCTGAGATCTTGCATCTCCATACCTACCCCCCTTTCTACTGTCAGTCTTAGGACCACGGCAGTTGGTGCCCACTGTGGGGCAGGTATCTTACCGACTTCCTGGTGAAGTTGCAAGTTTTTCTCATCGTCATCGTCATGGTTTCCGGTGGCGGATTGGCTGAGGGCCGCGAGATCCGTCTCGGCGCGCTCGTTTTTGTCGCCGATGAATCCACGTGGCATCAAGAAGCGTCCTTGGACGTTGAAGCGCTCCCCGTCCGAGGGGCAATGCACTCCCGAGCGAGGGTTTGCGGCGTTCTCCTTCGGCAGTCGTCGACTCAGTATCAGTCGACCCCGATGGTGTTTTCAGTCCCTGCCATTCATCATCGCAATCGATCCGGTTGGTCGCGGCTTTAGCGGTGGATGAAACACGTGGTGGCTCGACGTTCGACCACCCATCAAGTCGTGGCAATCGAGCCCGACGAAACTCTCCACGGCCTGTTCGACCTGTCGACTGGCTCCGCGGAGACCGCATCCGAGTGCGATAGCAGCGACCCTGTGGCTGAAGTCTTGATGGTCGACGGACCTCACAGCCCGCCCGGTTTCCGTCGTGAGGGAGGCGGAGGCGGAGGTGGCGATCCATCGCGCATCCACAAGGAATACCAACCCGAACCCCTCTCTTTGCAGTAGAGGGAAGAACTTCGTCGCTGCAACATGGATGCACTGCACACGCCCATCGTTGGAGAAACACCCAAGGCTCGGCCCTTGGAGGAGGTGCGCCTAGCTAATTTGGCTGAGCGCACTCGACTGGATAACCTTCAGCATGCTCTCGACGAGCGCGCTCAGCAGCGGATCCATGAATCCAGTCGACGACAGCTTTTTCTGCCTCCACCTAAGGTATACCACACTCCGATTTAGAATCTCATAGCCAACCTTCCCAATCAGAAGCTGGCATAGGGTTGATGCAGATCCGGGCCTTGCTCCGGGCAGCAGGAGAGCACAACACAGCAGTATCTCAGTCGCGGAATAGGATTCATAGCAGATCCGTTGCAGCGGACACGGTTCAGTCGGTTCACAGCCCAAGATCGCCTCCGCGGCATGAGGACCATGGGCAGTATGATCATCCACTGGACCGTGACAATCATCGTCGAGGACCCACACCTCCTCCAAGGAGTGCATCGTATGTGCCTCGGCAGAACAATGACAGGCGCCGTCATAGTGGTGAGCGCAGACCCGCAGTCGACCCAAGGGAACCGGGCTTCGACACGAGGTCTATCCTCGTCCAAGGCCTGGTCGACCAAAACAGAGCACACATAGAAGACCCTGGCAGAGATCGTCCAAGTGGCAGCAGAATGCATGTTTCCGGTCCCGAGTGTTTTAGCAGGGCCATCAGGGCAGCGGTGATTCCTCCCAACTTCAGGTTGGCGTCCGGAGTCAGTAAGTTCACCGGCGAATCCAAGCCTAAAACTTGGCTTGAAGATTACTGAGTGGCTGTGTAGATTGGTGGTGGAAACGATGAAGTTGTGATGAAACATCTCCTTCTAATGTTGGAAGGGTTAGCCCGAGCGTGGTTGACTCAGCTGGCTCCGAGCAGTATATACAGTTGGGAAGAACTGGCTCGAGTGTTCGTCAGAACTTTCGAAGGCATTTGCAAACGACCAGCGGGATTGTCCGAGTTGCAGCATTGTGTGCAGAAGCCGAGTGAGACCTTGAGAGATTTTATCCAGAGGTGGTCCACTTTGCATCACACCATCGAGAATGTTTTAGAGCATCAAGCAGTGTGTGCTTTCAAGGAAGGCGTCAAATATAGAGAGTTGGTCTTGAAATTCAGTCGGACTGGGGATATGACTCTGACTTGGATGATGGAGATAGCAACCCGATACGCTAACGGAGAAGAAGAGGGTCGACTCCATAGCGGGAAGAGCAAACCAATCGGCCAAGAGGCCGGTGGGGGTAACTCCAGTCGGAAACAGAAGCGTAAGGCCGAACCAGCGGAAACTGGAGAGATTGCAGCAGTGACTCAGGGAGAGTTTAAGGGAAAACCTAAGGGGCCCTGGCCCCCTAAGAAGGTAAAGGATCAAGCAGAGAATGATGTGCTGGATTTGCCATGTCACGTCTACACGAAGAAAGATGAAGAAGGTAATCTGATTTACCCGAAGCATACTACTCGACAATGTTGACTCCTGATCCAGCAGTTCCGAGAGAAACAACCCAATGAGAAGGAGAAAGAATCGGACAAAGATGAGGATGAAGAGGAAGACGATGGTTATCCCAAAGTCAATTCCACTCTAATGATTTTTGCTGATGTTGAGAGCAAGAGTCGATTGAAGGTCATCAACAAGAAGTGAATATGGTCGCTCCGGCGGCGACGACCACATACCTGAGATGGTCTCAGACAGCCATCACGTTCGACCAGTCTGACCATCCTGCTCGTGTAGCCACCCCTGGGAGGCAAGCACTGGTGGTCGACCCCGTGGTTGGGGGCACTCGACTAACCAAAGTACTGATGGACGATGGCAGTGGTTTGAACATCCTTTACGCTGAAACCTTGAAGGGGATGGGCATTCCGATGTCCAAACTTAGCGAGAGCAACATGAGTTTCCATGGTGTTATCCCTGGAAAGAAAGCCGAATCACTCGGCCAGATCGCCCTCGACGTGGTTTTCGGTGATTCCAAGCATTACCGCAAGGAGAAGTTGACATTTGAAGTTGTGGATTTCTAGAGTGCCTATCATGTCATTCTGGGTAGACCAGCCTATGCACGTTTTATGGCTCGACCATGTTATGTGTATCTCAAGCTGAAGATGCCTGACCCCAAAGGTGTGATCACAGTTACTGGCAATCGGCAGAAGGTAGAGGAATGTTTCCAGAAAGGTTCCAAAATCACCGATGCACAGATGGCAGCAGTTGAATTCCAAGAGTATCAGAAGAGTGCAGATCCGAGTGATTTGCTCCGAGCTAAGAAGCCTGCTACAGACTCTGCGTTTCAGTCGTCTGGTGAAACGAAGCCGATTCATATTCACCCAACCGATCCCAATGCTGCACCGACTCATATATCAACAACACTCGACAACAAATAGGAAGAAGCGCTCATACAGTTCCTCCGTGAGAACTGGGACATCTTTGCATGGAAACCCTCAGACATGCCAGGTGTACCCAGGGGACTGGCTGAGCACCGTTTGCGTGTCGACCCCAAGGTAAAACCCGTCAAAGAGCACCTTCAGCGGTCCGCCGCACAGAAGAGAAAAGCAATCGGCGAAGAAGTGGCTCGGCTATTGGTAGCAGAGTTCATCCGTGAAATCTACCACTCTGAGTGGCTAGCAATTGTAGTCATGGTCCCTAAGAAGGATGACTCACTTCGTATGTGCATTGATTTCAAGCATATCAATCGGGCCTGCCTGAAAGATCACTTCCCTCTCCCTCGCATCGATCAGATTGTTGACTCGACTGCAGGGTGCGAGCGCTTGTCTTTCTTAGATGCATATTCTGGGTATCATTAGATCCGACTATATGGTTCCGATGAAATAAAAACAGCCTTCATCACCCCGTTCGAGTGCTTTTGTTATTTCACCATGCCATTTGGTCTTAAAAATGATGGAGCCACATTCATGAGAATGATTCAGAAGTGCCTGCTCACTCAAATCAGTCGGAATGTAGAAGCATACATGGATGACATTGTGGTCAAGTCTCGCAAAGGTTCCGACTTATTGACTGACCTCGCAAAAACTTTGCCAAGCTAAGAAGGTCCGATATCAAGCTTAATCCGTCGAAGTGCACATTCGGAGTTCCAGGAGGAAAGTTACTCGGTTTTCTCGTTTCCGAACAAGGGATCGACGCCAATCCAGAAAAAGTTGATACCATCCTCCGAATGAAGCGCCCCGTGCGATTGCATGACGTTCAGAAGCTGACTGGTTGTTTGGCCACCTTGAGTCGATTCATTTCTCGTCGGTGAAAAGGCCTTGCCTCTTTACCGACTGATGAAGAAATCTGATAAGTCCGAGTGGACTGAAGAAGCTGATGCAGCTTTTGCAGAGCTAAAAGCCCTGCTTTCCACCCAGCCAGTGCTCACTGCGCCAATCAGCAAAGAGCCTTTACTACTTTACATTGCAGCCATTGGACAAGTTGTCAGTACAGTACTCACGGTCGAGCAAGAAGAGGAAGGAAAAGCTTACAGGGTTCAACGCCCAGTTTATTATCTCTCTGAAGTTTTGACTCCATCCAAGCAACGATATCCACATTATCAGAAACTTGTCTATGGAATATACATGACCATGAAGAAGGTTGTGCATTATTTCTCTGACCACTCCATTACAGTCGTCAGTGACGTGCCACTATCTGAAATTCTGAATAACAGAGATGCAACTGGTCGAGTGGCAAAATGGGCGATTGAACTCCTTCCATTGGATGTCAAGTTTGAGGCAAAGAAGGCTACCAAGCAATCCCAGATTTCCTTGCCGAGTGGATTGAGCAGCAATTGCTGACTCTAGTTCACTCGGAGCATTGGACTATGTTCTTTGATGGCTCCAAGATGCTGAATGGTTCAGGTGCTGGGGTAGTATTGGTATCCCCCCATGGAGACAAGCTTCGTTATGTTCTCCAGATTCATTTTGATTCCTCCAATAATGAAGCCAAATGTGAAGCACTTTTATACGGGTTGCGTATGGACATTTCACTCGGCGTCCGTTGCCTTATGGTCTACGGCGACTCAGATTTGGTGGTTAATCAAGTGATGAAGGAATGGGATGTCAGGAGCCCAGCCATGACTGGTTATTGCAATGTAGTAAGAAAGCTGGAAAAGAAGTTTGAAGGTTTGGAGCTTCACCATATACCCCGACTGAAAAATCAAGCTGCAGATGAGTTAGGAAAGATAGGCTCAAAGAGGGAGGGCATTCCCCGAAATGTGTTTTTGGAACATATTCATTCACCTTCAGTTCAGGAAGATCCTTTCACCAAAGAATCACCACAACCCAAGAGTGCCACAGATCCGACTGAAGTCGAAATCCCAGGCGTGGTCGACTTAGTCATGGAGGTTTTGGTCATCACTTCCGACTGGACAGTGCCGTACATTGCATACATTCTTAGGAAGGAACTCCCAAAAGATGAAGAAGAGGCTCGTAAGATCGTCTGACGGTCTAAAGCCTTTACCGTGATAAAAGGTCAGTTGTTCAGAGAAAGTGTAACTGGGGTCTGCCAGAAGTGCATCATGCCAGAAGAAGGTCGAATGATCCTCAATGATATTCACTCGAGGACCTGTGGTCACCATGCGTCCTCTCGGACCATAGTGGCCAAAGCATACCGAGCCGGGTTTTACTGGCCACATGCCAACGAGATGGTAAAAGAAATAGTGGACAAGTGTGAAGGTTGTCAGTTTTACTCCAACATGTCCCATAAACCTGCATCAGCTCTGAAGACTATTCCACTCGTCTGGCCTTTTGCTGTTTGGGGATTGGACATGGTTGGACCTCTGAGGACCGGCAGGAGCGGATTTACCCATGTGCTAGTAGCAGTCGACAAGTTTACCAGGTGGATCGAAACCAAGCCCATTAAAAACCTTGAAGCAAGTACTGCTATGACTTTCATCACAGAATTGATATTCAGATATGGCGTACCACATAGCATCATCACTGACAACGGATCGAACTTAGACTCTGATGAATTCAGAGCCTTTTGCGCTTTCCAAGGCACGAGGGTTGATTACGCTTTGGTCGCCCATCCTCAGTCGAATGGGCAGGCTGAGCGAGCGAATGGATTGATTCTCAAAGGACTGAAGTCCCGGGTGATGCGTGACCTCAAGCACGCAGTAGGAGCTTGGGTCGATGAGCTCCCATCAGTGCTTTGGGGGCTGAGGACAACTCCCAATCGGTCAACTGGACGGACTCCATTCTTCTTAGTCTACGGGGCCGAAGCCGTATTGCCGAGTGATTTGCTCCACAACGCTCCCAGAGTCAAACTCTTCTCAGAAGAGGAAGCAGAGCAATCTCGACAAGATGCAGTCGACCTCTTGGAGGAAGAAAGAGAGATGGCCTTGGTCCGATCGACCATTTATCAACAAGACTTGTGTCGATTCCATGCCAGGAACATAAGGGGTCGAGCGTTCCAAGAAGAGGACTTGGTTCTCCGAGTGGACCAGCAGAAGCCACACAAGCTCGCCCCTGCTTGGGAAGGCCCTTTCGTCGTCACCAAGGTGCTCCACAACGGAGCATATCGTCTCTTCAACGTCAAGCACAACAAAGATGAACTGCGCGCCTGGAATGCGGAACTGCTCCGCCCTTTTTACTCTTAAGTATTTAGACTGATGAGATGTAATAAGAAGCACATCTTGTTTGGTTATCAAAACACATAATATTACAGTCTTCCGAATGATTGTTGTTTATTTCTTTCATACGTGTCGCCTTAGCTGCGAATCTGTTTCGCCTAAGTGATAAAAATCTTACCGAGTAGTGAGTCTGCCTCTCACTCGGAGGCTTGGCTGCAGTCCAGTACTCGCCTAAGTGATAAAAATCCTACCGACTGGTGAGTCCACCTCTCACTCGGGGGCTTAGCCGCAGTCCAGTACTCGCCTAAGTGATAAAAATCCTACCGAGCGGTGAGTCTGCCACTCACTCAGGGGCTTAGCCGCAGTCCAGTACTCGTCTAAGTGATAAAAATCCTACCGAGTTGTGAGTCTGCCTCTCACTCGGGGGCTTAGCTGCAGTCCGATACTCGCCTAAGTGATAAAAATCCTACCGAGTGGTGAGTCTGCCTCTCACCCGGGGGCTTAGCTGCAGTCCAGTACTCGCCTAAGTGATAAAAATCCTATCGAATGGTGAGTCTGCCTCTCACTCGGGGGCTTAGCTACAGTCCAGTACTCGCCTAAGTGATAAAAATCCTACCGAGTGGTGAGTCTGCCTCTCACTTGGAGGCTTAGCTGCAGTCCAGTACTCGCCTAAGTGATAAAAAGTCCTACCAAACGGTATGGGTAGGTCTCGACCGTTTTTCCCCCCGGGGGTTGCACCGTCAAGAAAAAGGACGAGATTGTGGTAAGCAGCACTCGCCTAAGTTTCAGAAATCCTACCGAGTGGTGAGTAACCCTCCCACTCGAGGGCTTAGCTACAGTCCAGTACTCACCTAAGTTTGAGAAATCCTACCGAGTGGCGAGCAACCCTCCCACTCGGGGGCTTAGCTGCAGTCCAGTACTCGCCTAAGTTTCAAAAATCCTACCGAGTGGGGAGCAACCCTCCCACTCGGGGGCTTAGTTGCAGTCCAGTACTCGCCTAAGTTTGAGAAATCCTACTGAGTGGAGAGCAACCCTCCCACTCGGGGGCTTAGTTGCAGTCCAGTACTCGTCTAAGTTTGAGAAATCCTACCAAGTGGCGAGGGATGAAGCTATGTACCTAGGGTAGGGTCACAGACCTGTCCGAACTACCCTACCCAAGGACATCTCTAGAAGAAACCACTGGTCAATTGACTCAGAAGTGTTCCACTTGAGTGACTCGAAGACACTCGACCATGAAGCCAACCACTCGACCATGAAGCCAATCACTCGACGGCCAGGAGATCTAAAGTCACTCTGCACGCCAACGATCGGTCATTAAGTAGCTTTTATGGTCATCATAGCACTTTATGTGTAGCGTTACCAGTAACGCCCAATCTTAATGTATCTTAAACCCTGCATAACTGAGGGACAGAGGGGTCTGGCGGACTCTATATAAGCCACCCCCTCCTCAGTGTAAAGGGTTCGCACCCCTGTAACTCATACGCATATAATCTAGTCGACCGCCTCCGGGCTCCAAGACGTAGGGCTGTTACTTCCTCCGAGAAGGGCCTGAACTCGTAAATCCCTTGCGTATACAACTACTCCATAGCTAGGATCTTGCCTCTCCTTTAGTACCCCCCTACACTACTGTCAGACTTAGTACCATGACAGTTGGCGCCCACCGTGGGGCATGTGTCTTAGCGACTTATTAGAGAAGTTGTGATTTTTTCCGATCTCCTTCATCATGGTTTCAGGCGGAGTTTTGGTCGAGGGCCGCGAGATCCCTCTTGGTGCGCTCACATTCATCGCCGACGACTCCGCTTGGCTTCAGGAGGCTCCGCTCGACATTGACGCGCTCCCAGTCCGCGGAGCAACGCACTTTCACACGTGCGTCCGCGGCGTCCTCCTGCGGCAACCGTTGACCCAGTATCGGTCGGTCTTTGTGTCATCCTCCCCCCTGTTTCCCGCGGCGCAAGCGCTCCGGTCGGTCGAGGCTTCAACGGTGGGTGAGGCATGCGGTGGCTCGCCAGTCAGCCACCCCCCAAGTCGTGGCAATCGAGCCCGACGAATCTCTCTATGGCCTGTTCGACTGGCTCCGCAGAGACTGCATCCGAATGCGACAACAGTGATCCAGCGACGGAGGTTCTGATGGTCGATGGACCATGCGGTCCTCCCAGTTTTCCCGGCGCCAACAGAGGCGACGGCGGAGGTGATCCGTCGAATGCCCATGAGGAGTATGTCCCTGAGCCCTTCACTTGGCTGCAAAGGGAAGAACTTCGCTGCCGGAACATGGATGCGCTTCATACTCCTATCGTTGGAGAAACTCCCGAGGCTCGTGCCTTAGAGGATGCGCGCTTGGCCAACTTGGTTGAGCATGCTCGACTGGAGAACCTTAAGCGAGCACTCGACGAACATGCGCGGCAACGGGTTCCGGATTCCAGTCGACGTCAACTCTTTCCACAACCGACTCAGGTATATCAAACTCCGATTCAGAATTTAGCAGCTACGGCCCGTATAGCAGAGTCAATTCAGCCTTCCCAGTCACAGGCTGGCAGAGGCTTGTTGCAGATTAGAGATTTACTCCGGGCAGCAGGAGATCAAAATTCAGCTATATCGTAGTCGCGGAATATGATTCACAGCAGATCCGTAGCTGCAAATACAGTCCAGTCGTCTCATAGCCCCAGATCACCCCCGAGGCGTGAGGGGCGTGGAGACCGGCATGATCAGTACAAGAACCATGAGCAGTATGATCACCGAATCGATCGCAATGATCGACATCAAGTGCCCACCCCTCCCCCAAGGGGTGGATCATACGCGCCTCGACAGCAAGATGATAGACGCCATCACAGTGTTGGGCGAAGGATTCCAGCCGACCCCAGGAAACCAGGCTTTGATGCGAGATCCATTATCGTTCAAGGTTTGGTCGACAGGAACAGAGCTCACCGAGAGGGTCACGATAGAGATGTACCCACTAGCAGCAGAGTGCACGTCTCAGGACCAGAGTGTTTCAGCAGAGCCATCAGGGCCACGGTGATTCCTCCCAACTTCAGGTTGGCAACCGGAGTCAGTAAGTTCACTGGTGAGTCCAAGCCTGATACTTGGCTTGAAGACTACCGAGTGGCTGTTCAGATTGGCGACGGCAATGATGAGGTGGCCATGAAACATCTACCTCTTATGTTGGAGGGCTCGGCCAGAGCATGGTTGAATCAGTTAGCACCCAACATCATTTACACTTGGGAAGATCTTTCCCGAGTGTTTGTCAGAATGTTTGAAGGAACTTGCAAGCGACCAGCAGGACTGACAGAGCTGCAATCTTGTGTGCAAAAGTCGAATGAGACTTTGAGAGATTACATCCAGAGATGGATCACGTTGCATCACATGGTAGAGAATGTGTCTGATCACCAGGTGGTCTGTGCCTTCAAGGAAGGCGTTAAGTACAGAGAGCTGAACCTGAAATTTGGTCGAACTGGAGACATGTCTCTGAGTCGAATGATGGAGATAGCCACCAAGTATGCCAATGGTGAAGAAGAGGATCGGCTCCGGAGTGGCAAACACAAGTCAGTCGTCCACGAAACCGGAGGAGGGAACTCCAGTCGGAAGCAGAAGCGGAAAGCCGAGCCAGCTGCTCCTGGAGAAGCCTTGGCTGTGTCTCAAGGAAAGTTTAAAGGGAAGCCCAAGGGGTCTTGGAACCCTAAGAAGGTGAAGGACAAGGAAGGCAATGACGTGTTGGATTTGCCATGCCACATCCACACGAAGAAAGATGAAGAGGGTAAATTCATTTACCCGAAACATACCACTCGATAGTGTCGGCTCTTGATACATCAATTCCAGGGGGAAACAACCCAAAGATAAGGAAAAGGAGTCGGACAAAGTTGAGGACAAAGAGGATAGTGATGATGGATATCTCCAGGTCAATTCCACCCTGATGATTTTTGCTGACTTTGAAAGAAAAAGTCGACTGAAAGTTATCAACCGAGAAGTGAATATGGTTGCTCCGGCGACGCCCAGTTATCTGAAATGGTCTCAGACTACCATCACATTCGACCAGTCTGATCACTCGACACACATAGCCACCCCTGGGAGGCAAGCTCTGGTGGTCGACCCAGTCGTCGAAGGCACTCGACTGGCTAAGGTTTTGATGGATGGTGGCAGTAGCCTAAACATACTTTACGCAGAGACATTGAAAGGGATGGGCATTCCGATGTCCAGACTCAGTACCAGCAACATGAGTTTCTATGGAGTCATTCCTGGGAAGAAGGCTGCGTAACTCGGTCAGATTGCTCTTGATGTGGTTTTCAGTGATTCCAAAAATTACCGCAAAGAAAAGTTGACATTTGAAGTTGTGGATTTCCAGAGTGCCTATCATGCTATTTTGGGCAGGCCAGCTTATGCATGTTTTATGGCTCGACCATGTTACGTGTATCTCAAATTAAAGATGCCTAACCCCAAAGGTGTGATCACTGTTATTGGCAATCGGAAGAAGCAGAAGAGTGCTTTCAGAAAGGCTCAAAGATCATCGATGCTCAGATGGCAACAGAAGAGTGGCAGGAACACCAAAAAAATGCAGACCCGAGTGATTTGTTGCGAGCTAAGAAGCCCGCTACGGAATCATCGTTTCAATCGTCTGGTGAGACAAAACTGATTCAGATTCACCCGACCGACCCCAGTGCTGCTCTGACTCATATCTCTACAACGCTCGACTCCAAATAGGAAGAAGCGCTCATCCAGTTCCTCCGTGAGAACTGGGACATCTTCGCATGGAAACCTTCTGACATGCCGGGTGTTCCCGGGGGGCTGGCTGAGCACCGTCTACGAGTCGACTCAAAGGTGAAACCTGTTAAAGAACATCTGCGACGGTCCGCCGTCCAGAAAAGGAAGGCCATTGGCGAGGAGGTGGCTCGGCTTTTAGCAGCAGAGTTCATCGGAGAGATTTACCACTCTGAGTGGCTCGCCAACATTGTCATGGTCCCCAAGAAGGACAAGTCACTTCGCATGTGCATTGACTTTAAACATATCAATTGGGCCTTCCCGAAATATCATTTTCCTCTCCCCCGCATCGACCAAATAGTCGACTCGACTGCTGGATGTGAGCGCCTGTCTTTCTTAGATGCCTATTCCGGCTACCATCAGATCCGTCTGTATGGACCCGATGAGATCAAAACAACATTCATCACCCCATTCGGGTGCTTCTGTTATGTCACCATGCCATTCGGCCTCAAGAATGCCGGAGCCATGTTCATGAGGATGATTCAGAAGTGTTTGCTCACTCAAATCAGTCGAAATGTGGAAGCATACATGGATGATATTGTGGTCAAGTCACGGAAAGGTTCCGACCTGCTGACTGATCTTGCAGAGATATTTGCCAACCTCAGGAGGTACGATATCAAGCTTAATCCATGAAAGTGCACATTCGGAGTTCCTGGCGGAAAGTTACTCGGTTTCTCGTTTCCGAACGAGGAATCGATGCCAATCCAGAAAAAGTTGGTACTATACTCCGAATGAAATGTCCTGTGAGTGTGCATGATGTCCAGAAGCTTACTGGTTGCTTGGCCGCTTTAAGTCGATTCATCTCTCGTCTCGGTGAAAAGGCATTGCCTCTTTACCGACTGATGAAGAAGTCAGACAAGTTCGAGTGGACTCCTGAAGCTGATGCAGCGTTTGCAGAGCTAAAAGCCCTGCTTTCCACCTAGCTAGTGCTTGCTGCCCCAATCAGCAAAGAGCCTTTGCTGCTTTACATTGCAGCCACAGGACACGTCGTTAGTACAATACTTACGGTCGAGCGGGAAGAAGAAGGGAAAACCTTTCAAGTTCAGCGCCCAGTGTATTATATTTCTGAAGTGTTGACCCCATCAAAGCAAAGATGCCCTCATTATCAGAAGCTTGTATATGAGATTTATATGACCACGAAGAAGGTTGCTCATTACTTCTCTGACCATTCCATTACAGTCGTCAGCGACGCTCCATTGTTAGAGATTCTGCACAACAGAGATGCAACTGGTCGAGTGGCAAAATGGGCGATTGAACTCCTTCCCCTAGATATCAGATTTGAGGCAAAGAAAGCCAGCAAGTCCCAAGCAATAGCAGATTTCATCACCAAGTGGACCGAACAGCAACTGCCGACTCAAGTTCACTCGGAGCACTGGACCATGTTCTTTGATGGTTCTAAGATGCTAAATGGATCCGGTGCTGGGGTAGTGTTGGTTTCCCCCCGAGGAGATAAGCTCAGATATGTGCTCCAGATTCACTTTGATTCCTCCAATAACGAAGCAGAATACGAAGCACTTTTGTATGGGTTGCGTATGGCCATTTCACTCGGTGTCCGTCGCCTCATGGTCTATGGCGACTCTGATTTGGTGGTTAACCAAGTGATGAAGGAGTGGGACATCAGAAGCCCAACCATGACTGGTTACTGCAACACAGTAAGAAAGCTGGAGAAGAAATTCGAGGGGTTAGAGCTTCATCATATACCCCGACTGAAAAATCAAGCAGTTGATGATTTGGCAAAAATAGGTTCCAAGAGAGAAGCCATTCCCAGTGATGTGTTTTTGGAACACATCCACACACCATCAGTTCAGGAGGATCCTTTCACCGAAGAAGCCCCGCAGTCAAAAAGTGCCACGGATCCGACTGAAGTTGAGGTCCCAGCCGTGGTCGACCTGATCATGGAAGTTTTGGTCATCACTCCCGACTGGACAGTGCCGTACATCATGTATATCCTAAGTAAAGAGCTCCCATAGAATGAAGAAGAGGCTCGACAGATCATCCGTCGATCCAAGGCCTTTACTGTGATGAAGGGACAGTTGTATAGAGAAAGCGCGACTGGAGCCAGTCAGAAATGTATAACGTCAAAAGAGGGTCGGATAATTCTTGACGATATCCACTCGGGGACCTGTGGCCACCATGCGTCCTCTCGGACTATTGTGGCTAAACCGTACCGAGCGGGGTTTTACTGGCCCAGAGCAAATGAAATGGCGAAAGAGATAGTCGACAAGTGTGAAGGATGTCAGTTCTATTCCAATATGTCACACAAGCCCGCCTCAGCCTTGAAGACCATTCCAATCGTCTGGCCCTTCGCAGTTTGGGGATTAGATATGGTTGGGCCACTGAGAACTAGCAGGAGCGGCTTCACCCATGTACTGGTGGCAGTCGACAAGTTCACTAAGTGGATCGAAGCCAAGCCTATCAAGAATCTTGATGCCGGCACTGCTATCAGCTCCATCAGAGAGTTGATATTCAGATATGGAGTCCCACATAGCATCATCACTGATAATGGGTCAAACTTCAATTCCGACCAATTCAAAGCCTTTTGCGCTTCTCAAGGCACGTGAGTTGACTACGCTTCCGTCGCTCACCCCCAGTCGAATGGACAAGCAGAAAGATCTAACGGCCTAATTCTCAAAGGACTGAAACCCCGGTTGATGCGTGATCTCAAACACGCAGCAGGCGCGTGGGTCGACGAACTTCCATCAGTTCTTTGGGGATCAAGGACTACTCCTAATCGGTCGACTGGGCGAACTCCGTTCTTTCTGGTCTATGGAGCCGAAGCAGTTCTGCCGAGTGACCTGCTTCACAATGCACTCTGAGTTGAGCTCTACTCTGAAGATGAAGCAGAAGAAGCCCGGCAGGACGCAGTCGACCTTCTAGAAGAAGAAAGAGAGATGGCCATGATCCGATCGACCATCTATCAGCAAGACTTGCGTCGATTCCATGCCAGAAACATGAAGAGTTGAACCTTCCAAGAAGGACACTTGGTCCTCCGAGTGGACTAACAGAAGCCACACAAACTTGCCCCTACTTGGGAAGGCCCCTTCATCGTCGCCAAAGTTCTCCACAATGGAGCATACCGTCTTTACAATGTCAGTCGCCAGATTGATGAGCCACGAGCTTGGAATGCGGACCTGCTCCGCCCCTTTTACACTTACGTACTCACTCAGATGAGATGTAATAAAAAGTACTCTTGTAGTTTGTTTATCAAAGACAAAAGTGTTATAATTTTCCCATTGATTGTTGTCGCTTTTGTCTATGTGATAAATCCACCAGTGGGTGGCTTAGCTGCGAATCCGTTTCGCCTAAGTTTGTAAAAAAATTCTACCGAATGACGAGCAAGCCTCTCACTCGGGGGGCTTAGATGCGAATCCGTTTCGCCTAAGTATTTGAAATCCTACCGAGTGGAGAGCAAACCTCCCACTCGGGGGCTTAGCTGCAGTCAAGTACTCGCCTAAGTATTTGAAATCCTACCGAGTGGAGAGCAAAACCTCCCACTCGGGGGCTTAACTGCAGTCCAGTACTCGCCTAAGTATTTGAAATCCTACCGAGTGGAGAGCAAACCTCCCACTCGGGGGCTTAGCTGTAGTCCAGTACTCGCCTAAGTATTTGAAATCCTACCGAGTGGAGAGCAAACCTCCCACTCGGGGGCTTAGCTGCAGTCCAGTACTCGCCTAAGTATTTGAAATCCTACCGAGTGGAGAGCAAACCTCCCACTCGGGGGCTTAGCTGCAGTCGAGTACTCGCCTAAGTATTT
>NC_041385.1:645957502-646104682 GCF_002162155.2 Triticum dicoccoides | reverse complement strand
TGAAATCCTACTGAGTGGAGAGCAAACCTCCCACTCGGGGGCTTAGCTGCAGTCCAGTACTCGCCTAAGTATTTGAAATCCTACCGGGTGGAGAGCAAACCTCCCACTCGGGGGCTTAGCTGCAGTCTAGTACTCGCCTAAGTATCTGAAATCCTACCAAGTGGAGAGAAAACCTCCCACTCGGGAGCTTAGCTGCAGTCCGGTACTCGCCTAAGTAGGAAACCCATTCTGATCCGCAAGGACGACGAGGTGCATGTTAACTGCTACCTTCTCCCTCGGAGCTCCGCCACAAATACAATGTGCGCTCTGCAAGGACGACGAGGTGCAGGTCGACTGCTACCTTCTCCTTCGGAGCTCCGCCACAAATACAATGTGCGCTCTGCAAGGGCGACAAGGTGCAGGTCGACTGCTACCTTCTCCTTCGGAGCTCCGCCACAAATACAATGTGTGCTCTGTAAGGACGACGAGGTGCAGGTCGAATGCTACCTTCTCCTTCGGAGCTAAGCCACAAATACAACGTGCGCTCAACAAGGACGTAAGTCTACTGCAATATGTGCTCCATCCTTACCTGCAAGAGCGGTGAAGAGCAGGTCGGCTGGCTTCTCCACCTCAGAGCTGCGTCTCAAGCATTAAAGTATATTCCAAGTGAAGAACAAAGTTCGCTCGAAGGCGAATGCAGGCGTATTCAATGGTAAGCCAAGTTCAGATAACATCCTACAGATTCAGAAGTGCTCAGGAATCAAGCCTGTAAAAGTTTATCGGTTACAAAACCACCCGGCATTCCGAGGCAAATTTAAGGCATCAAGCATAGAAGTTTTTTACTCCTCGGGTGGTGGACTTGAAGGCGCGACAAACTGTTCCAGGTCGATTTCATATGCAATCCGAGTGGCAGCGGCAATGAAGGTCTCCATGAAAGATTAGAAGTCATGCTTCTTGGTATTGGCCACTTTAAGGAACGCCAGCTTGTCCTCTCGCGCATCCTTGCAGTGAACACGGACCAGGGACAGAGCAACATCAGCACCACACCTGGCAGAAGACTTCTTCCATTCTTGCACTCGACCTGGAACTTCATTCAGTCGAGTCATCAGAGACTCGAGGTCATTTTGAAGCGTCTCTCCCGGCCAGAGTGTCGTGTCGATCCGCGACGCCGCAACCTTCAGTCGAGCAAGGTAGTCAACCACACCAGCAACACGAGACTCCAGTCGGAGCACATTCATGGCAGTTTCGTCCTTCACAGGGGAGTTGATAGGATCCAAGCCTGTCTCCACTCGGCTGGTCTCCTCTTCGAAGTTTTGGCAGAATTCTGTAAACACAACTCAAAGATGAGCCAGCAATTCTATGATAAGTCGGTGATTACAAGTCATTCGGGTAGGAGAGATTACTCTCAAGCATGATGAATAACTTCTTGGCGAGCCCTCCCAGATAAGCATCTAGATCGTTCTTCTTCCCCACCAGTTCACTAGCCTTGTCACTCAGAGCTATCTTGTCATTCTTCAGACGGCTGACTTTCTTGTTGGTTGCGTCGAGAGCAGCTTTCAGGTTGGCATTCTCCTCTTCAAGTTTACCGACTGAAGCCAGCTTCTCTTCCGCAAGCTTCATTTTGTCCAAAGCCACCTTCTGCGCCTCGGCAAGTTCCTGGTCCTTCTTCTTCAGAGCCTCCTTCATTTTATCTGCAAAATGACAATGAGATCAGAATCAAGAATGGGCAGAAGGATAAGAACAGTCGACAAGTTCTCACCAATCATACCTTTTGCTTCGTCCTTTGCCTTCTGGAAGTTCTCCTGAACAAGCTTCAAGTCAAGGTCGAGCTGGATATGTTTGTTTTCCAACTCAGTATAGCGAGCCACAAGTTCGCAAGATTTCTGCGAAGAATCAGTCGACAGATATCAAAGAGAGGTTGCTTCCGAGTAACTAAGAGAAAAACCGTAGCATTTCTAAGACTACAGTCGAATCAGCGTGCACCCAGTAGTCAGTAGTCTCGGGGACTACACCCAGTGGGTGCACTCAGCGTGCCCCCACTGGTTCTGCCGACTTGGTCCGATCAGTCGGCCAAAAAAAATAGGTTCTTCAGACTACAGTCGACTGCCAGCAGTCCACCGTAGTCTCGGGGACTACACCCAGTGGGTGCACTCAGCGTGCTCCCACCGGTTCCAAGATTCCATTCGACATGGTCCAACCAGACCGAGTGAAGAAGTTGAAATGAAGAAATTCAAAATACAAAGACTACAGTCGACTGCCAGCAGTCCACCATAGTCTCGGGGACTACACCCAGTGGGTGCACTCAGCGTGCCCCCATCAATCCAAAAAATCAATCGACACACCCAGTGGGTGTACAGATACAAAGATCTTCGGAAAGAAAGTCTTCAGATAACATATCCTAACAGAACAGGCGGTGACCAACTAACCTGGACATTGCTCTGCAGGGCTGAGCTAGCATCATAAGCCGCTTGGCTAGCTTGCCGGATCGCCTTCACCTGCTCCATCATGATCCCTGCCTGGCGTATAGCCTCCTTAGCAGCACCCGCTTGGTCCGCTGGGACATGGTGTGTGGCGAAAAGGGAGGGCGGATCAGCAATCGACGACGAAGGTCGGGCACTCGTCAGCGGCACAGCGAAGGACATAGAATGCCGAGTGACATCGCCACCTTCTTGAACCAATGCCTCATGCACTGATGCAGTCCGAGTGGTCTTGCCAGCCGGCGCCTTTTTATTCTTCCTCACCTCAGTGGCACATCGTCGTCATCATCAGGGAGATCAATGACATGAGGAGGAGCTGCAGGATAAATCCAAAGTTAGAAACGAAAATCCAATTGACCAAAAGTGAAACTACAAGGGAGTGTACTAGGGTTGGAGGTGGCAGCGTCTTCCATTTCCTGATCGTCGTTCTTGGCGTAGGTTTCGGAGGTAGCAGCACTGCAGATTTCAAAAACCAGTCGGTTAGTCGATGAGTCGACCAAGAGTTTGTCCGTGCTAAACAAGAAAACACAAATTCTGCTGTTACCCGGAGATAGTGGGAATGGCCATTCTCATCTTGGGCAAGGCCTTCGGCGGCTTTGACGGCTTTGGCTGCTTCGGCGCTTTCTCAGTCGGTGCCGGAGAAGCCGCCTGAGGGCGCTTCGACGATTGCCCAACATGCGCGATCGCTTTGCCACGCTCGCTCGCGGGGTCGTGGATGAGCTTGGATCGCCTTTCCGTATGAGGAGGATTGACTTCCTCCTCCTCCTCCTCTTCGCTGGATCCGTTGTCATCCTCTTCCCCCTCACCATCAGATTGCCACTCCTCACTCTCACCTCCGCTCGCCTCTCCCTCCTCGGCTTGTTCTTGCGCCCCGTTGGGCGTCGAGTACATCTCAGTCGTGGCCTAGAAGACAACAAACAAGACAAAAGTCAGTTGACTGATTTTAAGCAAACAGAATGGAGAAAGCAGAATCACAGTCAGAAATGTAGAATTGGACCTTGTCTACTTCGTATGATTGGTCGAGTGGAGGAATCCTCCTGGCTCCTCGGGGGTTGTCTTTGTTCCCTATGATGCTCGCCATCCACCGCTCCAGCGTGGCATCGTCAATCTCCTCCGGGTGGATCCGAGTGGTGTCCTCAGTGCCAAAATACAACCACATCAGATGGTCTCGAGCTTGAAGCGGCTGGATGCGTCGTCGGAGGAACACTTCCCTGAGGTCCATGCCAGTCACCCCGTCACGGCTAAGCTGGACGACACGCTCGACCAGCACCTTAACATGCGCCTTCTCTTCCGGAACCACCTTCAAAGAGGAAGGCTTCCTCACTCGTTCGATGGAAAAAGGAGGGAGCCCAGTCGACTGCCCTGGCGTCGGCTGGTCTTTGCAGTAGAACCAGGTCGACTGCCATCCACGGACCGAGTCGGGTAAGATCATGGTCGGAAAGGAGCTTTTTCCTCTCAACTGAACCCCAAGACCGCCACACATCTGAATCACTTGTGTTCTCTCGTCACTCAGATTGGCCATTTTCACCGTCTGGGAGCGACAGGTGAAGATGTGCTTGAAAAGACCCCAATGAGGCCGACAACCCAAGAAATTATCGCACAAGGACATGTAAGCAGCAAGGTACACGATGGTGTTGGGTGTGAGTGGTGGAGTTGTGCCCCAAAGAAATTCAGAAATCCCTGAAAGAAAGGGTGAGGCAGCAAACAAAACCCACGGTCGACATGGGTGGCCAAGAGAACGCACTAACCCTCCTGAGGTTGCGGCTCGGACTCCTTCCCCGGGAGCCGCGCCGATCCATGGGGATCAGTCCTCCGTCGGCCAGGTCGTCAAGATCTGCTTGAATAATTGTCGAGCGGATCCAGTCGCCCTGGATCCAGCCCGGTGGCAGGCCGGTCCTCGATGAAGATCCGCCCGACTGGTCGCCCTTCCCTTCGTCTTCGCCGTCGCTTTCTTCGCCCGCTCCAGGGCCGCCGTCTTCTCTTTCACCATCGTCGCCGGCGGGACGCGCACGAAGCAGAGGTGCTGAGGCGGAAGCAAATGCGGCGGATAAATCAGGAGAAGAGAGGAGGAAATGAGAACGCACTGTTCAAAAACCTCCGTCCGGTGCCTTATATGAGGTTGCTTCCGAGGGACTGACATGTAGGCCTGGACGATCCTGTCAAATCCCGCAACAGTCACGCGCGCGATACGTGGCGAAAAAGGTGGCGCGGAGATCAAGGCGGCCCTGCCTTATCCCATCCGATTACTGCGGCATCGCTCCGCCCCGCGCGCTTCCCAAAATTCGAATCCCACAAAATCCGCGGGTTGCAGAGCAACTCGTCAAACGAAAGATCTCCTCCACTCTGTCGCTCGGAGCTCTCCAAGTGAAAACTTCACTCGACGGATACAAAGAATGGATCAAGGCGACTGAAAAAGAAGTTGGTGCCGTCACCTAAAGTTCATTGATCCAGAACAAGACATACTCATAGCATGAAAAATGGGTTGGAAGAATTCTCAACTCCTTCCCCACTCAAACATCGATCCATTCGGGGGCTAATGATGAAGCTATGTACCTAGGGTAGGGTCACGGACCTGTCCGAACTACCCTACCCAAGGACATCTCTAGAAGAAACCACCGGTCAATCGACTCAGAAGTGTTCCACTCGACTGACTCGAAGACACTCGACCATGAAGCCAACCATTCGACCATGAAGCCAACCACTCGACGGCCAGGAGATCTAAAGTCACTCTGCAGGCCAACGGTCGGTCATTAAGTAGCTTTTATGGTCATCATAGCACTTTATGTGTAGCGTTACCAGTAACGCCCAATCTTAATGTATCTTAAACCCTGCATAACTGAGGGCCGAAGGGGTCTGGAGGACTCTATATAAGCCACCCCCCTCCTCAGTGTAAAGGGTTCGCACCCCTGTAACTCATACACATATAATCCAGTCGACCACCTCCGGGCTCCGAGACGTAGGGCTGTTACTTCCTCCGAGAAGGGCCTGAACTCGTAAATCCCTTGCGTATACAACTACTCCATAGCTAGGATCTTGCCTCTCCTTTAGTACCCCCCTACACTACTGTTAGACTTAGAACCACGATAGCGAGCAACCCTCCCACTTGGGGGCTTTGCTGCAGTACCAGTACTCACCTAAGTTTGAGAAATCCTACCGAGTGTCGAGCAACCCTCCCACTCGGGGGCTTAGCTACAGTCCAGTACTCGCCTAAGTTTGAGAAATCCTACCGAGTGGCGAGCAACCCTCCCACTCGGGGGCTTAGCTGCAGTCTAGTACTCGCCTAAGTTTGAGAAATCCTACCGAGTGGTGAGCAGCCCTCCCACTCGGGGGTTTAGCTGCAGTCCAGTACTCGCCTAAGTTTGAAACTTCCTACCGAGTGATGAGCAGTCCTCCCACTCGGGGACTTAGCTGCAGTCCGATACTTGCCTAAATCCGAAAAACCCTACCGATTGGTGAGCGAGGCTGCCAATCGGGGGTTTAGCTGCAGTCCAGTACTCACTTAAGTTTGAGAAATCCTACCGAGTGGTGAGCAGCCCTCCCACTTAGAGGCTTAGCCGCAGTCCAATACTCGCCTAAGTTTGAAACTTCCTACCGAGTGATGAGCAGTCCTCCCACTCGGGGACTTAGCTATAGTCCGATACTCGCCTAAGTCCGAAAAACCCTACCGAGTGGTGAGCGGGGCTGCAGGACGACCACGACACCACCACCCCTCGGAGGCTGCACCGTCAAGAAGAAGGACGAGATTGTGTGCACCCATCCAACGGTTCGCCCCTTGCTGATGACAGGAATGTCAAGACCATTGGTGAGTACCTTGCTGATGAGCTGATCAATGCTGCCCAAGGCTCGTCCAACTGTTCGACTGCTGATCCTTCTCCAGCACCTGCGCCAAACAAAGAGAGACCGATCCAAGAGAAGAATGGATTTCACTCGAAGATAAACCAACATATTCAAAGATAAATCCAGAGGTTCCTAACCGCAGATTAAAAGTGCTCGGGCGTCAGTCCCGAAGGAGTTTTAACGATTACAAAATCACTCGACATTCCAAGGTAAATAAAAGTGAGGCATAATGTTGTTGGCAATGCGGGTAGCTGCCTCGAGGAAGGTGCCCATGAAGTCCTGGAAAGAGTGCGTCTTAGTATTCGCTACCTTGAGGGCCGCCAGCTTTTCTTCTTTAGCCTCCTTGCAGTGCATGCGAACCAATGACAAGGCGACGTCAGCGCCACAGCGGGCAGAGGACTTCTTCCACTCTTGCACTTGGTCAGGGATTTGGTTGAGTCGAGTCATCAGCGACTCGAGATTTTGAGAAAGTTCTGCCTGAGGCCATAGTTCGGCGTTCACTCGGGTCATCGCGGCCTTCAACTGAGCCAGATAGCCGACTGCGCCGTCCAAGCGTGATTCCAATGGAAGCAAGTTCATCGCAACTTCATCTTTCACGGGACAGTTGATGGGTCTCGACCCATCCAGTTTCAGCTTCAAAGTCCTGGCAAAGTTCTGTTCCATCGTAAAAAACAATGAGTCGATAGTATTGCAAATTTCAGCTGAGGACAGTTATCTAACTGAACAACCATACCTTCAAGCTTCAAGACAAGCTTTGTCGCAAGTTGTTCCAAATAGGACTCTAGCTTGCCTGTCTTGGCTCTGAGGCTGTCGACTTCAGTGGTCAGGTTCTCCTTGTCCTTCCTTAGTTGCTCGACTTCCCGATTGGCATCTGAGACAGCTGTCTTCAACTTCATGTTCTCATCCTCCAACTTGTCGACTGGAGCCAGCTTCTGGTCCGCAAGCGTCGTCTTCTCACGAGCTTCTTTTTGAGCAGCAGCAAGGTCCAGGTCCTTCTTCTCCAACGCCTCCTTCATTCTCTCTATAGAAACAACACTCTTCATACGAGCCTGAAGTTGGCGGTTTTCACTACACACATCTGCTTATGTGAAGTCACTCGGTTCAAAGAGACTGAATGAAAAGCAGTGGAAAGTGCGAACTATTAAGCAGACAAAACGGTTGAATGGTTACCTCCCATGATGGTCGTCTCTTCTTGAGCAGTCTTGAGATTCTTCTTGGCGACTTCAAGGTCAAGTTCAACGCTGATATGATTCTTCTTTTAACTCAGAAAGACGAGCTCCAAGATCAGAAGACCTCTGCAGTCAGCAAGAGTGATATGTCAGTCGACAGAAATAAAGGGCATCGAGAGAGAAAAGTTACTCTAAGACTACTGGCGAATCAAATATTCAACAAGTAGTCTCGGGGACTACACCCAGTGGGTGCACTTAGCGTGCCCCCACTGGTTCAGATCAGTACTCAGCAGGGTTTGCCCAACACGAGTTCAAAAAAAAAGAGGAGACAGAGATACATTCTCAGACCTCAGTCGACTGCCAGCAGTAGACCGTGGTCTCGGGGACTACACCCAGTGGGTGCACTCGGCGTGCCCCCACTGGTTCAGAAAGTCTACTAAGATTCAAATCAAGTCGAGTGGCATGGAAAATTTCCCAGGCTCTAAGCAACAAAACACCCCAATGGGTGATCAGATATAAGACAACATTCGAAAATTCAGTCGGAGTCTTGCTGACCTGAACATCGTCCTGAAGGGCAGTACTAGTGTTGTAAGTCACCTGGCTAGCCTCGTGCACCACCTTCACCTGCTCCATGACAAGGTTCACCTGGCGAAGAGCTTCCCTAGCTGCACTCGGTGAGTCATCCGGAGTCTGATAGGCAGCAAAAAGTGATGGTTGTAGAGCAGCCGGAGCAGTCGCTGAGTCAGAGGCATGAGGTTGCACTAGAGCAGCAGGAGTCAAAGCAGTCGAGCCCACCGGACGATCAGTCATCAGCGGTCTAGCGAATGTAACGCTAGTCCGAACAGGCTCTTCGGAACGTTCAACCACCGCCTCGAGCGCTGGCGTCGACTGAGGGACCTGAACTTCAAGCCTCCTCCTGCCAGAGCTCCCACTCCTCTTCTCCTTCTCCTGTAGAGGTGCCTCTTCTTCATCATCAGGGAGCACAAGAACTTCTTGCAGAAGTTCAGAAAGAGAGAAATGTCAGAAACTCTGCCGATTGGCGATCTACTCAACTTAACGAAGCTTGGTCGATCAGACTTACCGACTCGTGAGGTGGCCTCTTCGTCTCCTGGCGCCTTGTCAATGTCCATGTCAATGCAGCAGAGGTGGAACTGGAAAGACACATGAATTTGTTGGTCAGAACAAGAAAATCTTCAGTCGACCTACGAAAACGCAAGCGAGATACTCACCCCGAAGCAACAGGAACGTCCATCTTGATCCGTGGCAATGTCTTCTGAGTCTTGGGAGGAGCAACTTTGGGCTTCTTGGCCACCTTCTCCGTTGGCTCCGGAGTCGACGTCCGCGTGCGCTTCTGAGTATTGGCACTCGGAGCCACGCTTTTCCCGCGCCCGCCAGATGGATCACGCTGCTGTTTGGAGCGACTTCAGAGCACGGCGGTGAGTCGAGTTCTTCCTCCTCGTCTGACTCCTTGATTTCCTCCTCCTATTCTCTCGGAGACTCCCACTCGCCACTCTCCTCTGCACTGTCCTCCCCCTCCTGGTCCTGCTCCAAAGCCTGTTCGCCGTTGGGCATCGAATGCATCTCAGTGAATACCTGCGGAGCAAATCGATCGAGTAAGAGTCAGCCAACATCAAGTATAGTCGGAACGCGAGAGGGAAGCAGTCAGAAAAAAAAAGTATACCTTGTCGGGCAGGTTGCTGTCGCTGAAAGGGACGACTCACCTGGATCCTCTAGGGTTGTCCTGGTTGCCTGTGATACCCCTCAGCCAAAAAGCTACGGTTTCGGATGGCACTTCTTCTGGATGGACCCGAGCGGTGTCGTCCGGTCCAAAATACAACCACATCAGGTGATCGCGATCCTGGAGAGCCTGGATGCGTCGACTGAGGAACACTTCCAGCAAGTCTAGGCCTGTAACGCCATCATTGATGAGATGGACCACTTTGTCCACCAACATCCTCGTCTCCACGGTCTCAGCAGCGGTTACTCTCAGTGGGGCAGGAGTCTGAACACGGTCGAAGAGAAGTGGGGAAGACCGGTCGATTGACCTAGAGCTGCGACGTCCTGGCAGTAGAACCAGGACGATTGCCAACCTCTAACAGATTCAGGGAGAGTCACAGCGGGAAAGGCACTCCTATTCCTCTTTTGGATACCTAAACCCATGCACATCTGGATGACGTGGGTTTTTGAGTCACTCGACTTCGCCTTTTTTACCGACTGGGAACGAATGGTGAAGATATGTTTGAAGAGACCCCAGTGCGGTCGACACCCTAAGAAGTTCTCGCACATCGATACAAATGCAGCTAAATATGTGATGGTGTTGGGAGAAAAGTGGTGGAGCTGAGCGCCAAAGAAGTTCAAAAACCCCGGAAGAAAGGGTGCGGGGGGAGCGAGAAACCCCGGTCGACGTGAGTGGCAAGCAGAACACACTCACCCGGTCGAGGCTGTGGTTCCGTCTCCCCCTTCGGCAGCCTCGCTGCTCCCTTTGCAATCAGCCCGGACTCCTCCAGTTCGGCCATATCCTCCTGCCGAACCGAGGACCGGATCCAATCACCCTGGATCCAGCCCGGCGGCAGCCCCGCACGCGACGACGATCCGCGGCTCTGCTTCTTTCCTTTCGCCGCCCCCGTCGCCTTCTTAGCATGCTCTAGCGCCACCGTCTTGTCCTTCACCACGGCGTGGGACCAGCGGCGTCGAGAGCGGAGGCGCTGGGCGCGGTGGAGAAGCAGAGGAGAAAGAAGGGGAGGCAGGCGTGCACAGTGCAAGCGCCTCGGCCCCGTCACCTTATAAAGGCTCACTTCTGAGTGACTGACGCGTGGGACCAGGCAATCCTATCAAATCCCGCAACAGTTGCGTGCAGCGTACGTGGCGAAAAAGGCGGCGCGGTAATCGAGGCATCGCTACTTATCCGGACCGCCTGTTTCAGCGCTCTCCGGCCCGCGCGCTTCCCTGAAATTTCATATCCTGCGAAATCTGGGATACACCACAGACAATCGCGCCCAAGATCTCGTGCTCTAACACAACACTCGATGCATGAGGTCACCAGTTCAGTCGACAGCTCACTGAATGGATCAAGGCGACTGAGTCGACACCGAAGTACCAACGCGGGCGTTTGGTCTTGCAGAAAACACTCGCGAAGGCATGAAGCTCGGAGCAGGTTCAACTTTGACCTACTTTCCGCTGGCACCTTAATCCATTCGGGGGCTACTGATGAGGATACAGACCTGGGGTAGGGTCATAGGCCTGACCTATACGTCCTACCCAAGGTCACTACCCTGGAACATAAAAAGACCAAGAGTCAACAGGAGAGCGCCGGTCGAGTGCGTCGAGTGCAATCCACTCGACGACCACATCACTCGGAGATCCTCCCCCTACCGTCACTCGACCATATGGAGAGTCACTCGACTTATCGAAGACCAGGAGTCGGAAGGGCACGCAACGGCCAGGCGTTCACCCTTTAGTCTTTATAAGCATTAAGAGTACTTAAGGCTGGCGTTACCAGTAACGCCCCTTACTTTTTGTACATTAAGCCCCTTGTAATGGAGGCGGGCGGGGGTCCTGGCGCACTCTATATAAGCCACCCCCCTCATCTGGGAAAAGGGTTCGCACCCCCTGTAATATCACACACATAATCCAATCGACCGCCTCAGGGCACCGAGACGAAGGGCTGTTACTTCCACCGCGAAGGGCCTGAACTCGTAAACCTTGTGTGTACACCTTCACCATAGCTGAGATCTTGCCTCTCCATACCTACCCCCCTTTCTACTGTCAGTCTTAGGACCACGACACTAACCTATTAACCGGAGGCCCGGTGTCAGTTTCCGTTTTTTGCCTATTTAACAGAATGAAACCTTTGCGATGATCTTTCTTGGACCGAAAGCAAACCAGAAGACTTGGAGTTGAAGTTATAAACGCCACGAGGCTTCCACGAGGCAGGAGGGCGCGCCCAGGGGGTAGGTGCTCCCCCCACCCTCGTGGGACCCTTGTAGCTCCAACGATGTACTTCGTTCGCCTATATATACTCTTATACCCTAGAAACATCAGGGGGAGCCACGAAACAACTTTTCCACCACCGCAACCTTCTATACCCGTGAGATCCCATCTTTGGGCCTTTCTCGCCAATTTGCTGGAGGGGGAATCAATCACGGAGGGCTTCTACATCAACACCATTGCCTCTCCGATGAAACGTTAGTAGTTTACCACAGACCTTCGGGTCCATAGTTATTAGCTAGATGGCTTGTTCTCTCTATTTGATTCTCAATACAAAGTTATCATCGATGTTCTTGGAGATCTATTCGATGTAATACTCTTTTGCGGTGTGTTTTCTGAGATCCGATGAATTGTCGATTTATGAACAAGATTATCTATGAATATTATTTGGTTCTTCTCTGAATTCTTATATGCATGATTTGATATCTTTGCAAGTCTCTTCGAATTATCGGTTTAGTTTGGCCTACTAGATTGATCTTCTTGCCATGGGAGAAGTGCTTAGCTTTGGGTTCACTCTTGCGGTGTCCTTTCCCAGTGACAGTAGGGGCAGCAAGGCATGTATTGTATTGTTGCCATCAAGGATAAAAATATGGGGTTTATATCATATTGCTTGAGTTTATCCCTCTACATCATGTCATCTTGCTTAATGTGTTACTCGGTTCTTATGAACTTACTACTCTAGATGCATGCTAGATAGCGGTCGATGTGTGGAGTAATAGTAGTAGATGCAGAATCATTTTGGTCTATTTGAAAGGGACGTGATGCCTATGTTCATGATCATTTCCTTAGATGTCTTCATAATTATGCGCTTTACTATCAATTGCTCGGCAGTAATTTGTTCACCCACCGTAATACATGCTATCTCGAGAGAAGTCACTAGTGAAACCTATGGCCCCTGGGTCTCTTTTCCATTATATTGC
This sequence comes from Triticum dicoccoides, assembly GCF_002162155.2. Lineage (NCBI taxonomy): Eukaryota > Viridiplantae > Streptophyta > Magnoliopsida > Poales > Poaceae > Triticum > Triticum dicoccoides. The sequence goes on along the minus strand of NC_041385.1, from coordinate 646,092,313 downwards.
ATCTCTTCTCCATATTTTTAAATCTTGTTTACTATTTTGCAATCTTTACTTTACAATCTATACAACAAAAATACCAAAAATATTTACTTTACTATCTCTATTAGATCTCACTTTTGCGAATGACTGTGAAGGGATTGACAACCCCTTTGTCGCGTTGGTTGCAAGGTTCTTGATTATTTTTGCATGTATTTGGTGACTTGTGCGTCATCTCCTACTGGATTGATACTTTGGTTCTAAAAACTGAGGGAAATACTTACGCTACTTTGCTGCATCACCCTTTCCTTTTCAAGGGAAAAACGAACGCAAGCTCAAGAGGTAGCAATCTTCATCTGACAGAAATTACTTCAAACGAGTGACGAGGCACCACACAAGAGATGAAATTGTCCAGGTTCTTTGTCCAGAAAGAAGGTGTGATGAAGGTAATGAGGTTTGTCCTATATTTAGTGCACAAAGATGTATGGTTTGCTGATCAGCGCGGCCGTCTTCAACTGAACGGAAAAAGATTTGCATAAGCTGAATTTCATTTTGGAAATTCAAATGACAGATTATTCACAAGTCATTCTATCAAGCCGATATATGACTTACCGGTGGCTGACCCTTCACATAAATAGTGCATGACAAAGATTCTGAAGAATATGAATTTGATCTCTAATATCAGTTTGAACCTTGTGATCTCCGAGTTTGGACCTTGTCATACTAGAATTTGAACCTTGTAACGTCTCTAGTATTTGTGAGACAATGTTTGAAGTGGCATTGTCTACTTTTGTTCTTTGAAATTTCCTACTACAATTTATACAAAGTACTTCTTGAGTATGGACGCAAGCAGATGGCGTCCGCATGACATGGGATTGAGATGATCGAAAAGGAAAAGTTGTCCATTTGTACAAAACAAACTTTGTTGTTGACCACCTTTTAGCTTGATGAAATTTTGGGTTAACTCATACATAATGGAATATATTTCTATATGATCATTTTTTCCATTCATGCTCTCATAGTTCACTACAATGAGAGCACTCACGGATAAATAATCAATGTATTTATATAAGAGCATTCAAACCCTAAAACCTAGAAATTACAATGTAATCTGTTATAAACTATGTCGTAGAAGAATTTATAAGGTACTATGTTGTGAACACCAATGCACCAATTTTTAATCGTTTTTCTAGCCCGCCTAACATTGTTTGTGACACGTAACATTTTCTATGACACTACAAATCCTCCAGGAAAATGGACATGCCTAGTGACGCCCAAAAGCATCGCACTATTGCAGGCCAGAACGTCGGAAGGTTTCTAGGGTGCTGCCCCACGAATAAAACATCTTGTGACATTGGATCATCACAGAAAATGATTTCAGGCGACATCTCTTGTTTCGTCACCAGGGCCTTTATCACTATATAGACAAAAAATTGTAGTGTTAGGACGAGCAGTTTGTTCCCGCTACACTTGTGGCTGCCCTGGTGATCTATAGCCGTTGGGTCTTTAAGAATTCAAGCTCGGAAATGAATCGGCCAATGAAAGAATTTGTAGCATGCAGGCTTTGGAAAATATCTTCATGGATTGATTTCCTCCTAGACGATCAAGTAACCCATAAAGGTACCACAAGTTTGACAAGCACCTTGTGAGAATGTGAGATAAAGTGTGTAACATAGCAAACAAACACTGCTTAGCTCTAGGTTCAGTTGTGGCAGCAAGGTATTCCGCAAGCTCTCCATGCACTAGTGTGCAACATCTAAACATGGAGCCCTCCAGAAAGGAATGCCTCCATGAGTCTTGAGCATGCACAAACCGCAAGAACTTGTAGCCATATTTCGTCAAGCCGTAACATCCTCGGTTGGCAAAGAGTACTTTGAGTCTTTATAATAACAACTGAACCTTCACGGGTACTTGAGTATTCTAGAGTAATTTTCATGAAGTCCCCTTCGTTGCTTCGTTGACAATAGCATTTTATAAGCTAAACAAATCGAGAAATTGTTCTTTTCAAAATTGCATGCCCAATTAGGAATATTTCTTGTGCATAATGAGATCTCCAAGATTGCCGAGGCGTTCATTGCAGAAATATCTCCTCTATTCGATTGGTACTCGAAGTATGATCAATGTGACAAGCCGAGGAGGGTTACCGTGTATACAACCATATGGTCTCAACATCTCATCACGAGGGATCCAATTGCCAGTCCAGATGTTGATTGTTAAACCATTCCTTATTCGCATGATCAACCCTTGCTTCATAACATCTCTCCCATCTATAATAGCCCGCTAAATATGGCTTGGGTTGCCCCCAGGCTTGCATGCAATATAGATGTAGTGGGAAAGTAGACACTTTTCAAAATACATGACCTTCGGGTCTTCGGGTATTGTAGGATGCGCCACACCTGTAGCACAAGTAAATTGAACAATTCAAAATCCTTAAAACCCAGCCACCCCCCCCCCCAATACTTTTTGGTTGTGTCATGACTTCCCATTAAACACAGTTTGGCTTCCGCTGACCAGATTTGCCGCCCCACCAAAATTTCCTAATCAACAAATTTAGATGATTGCAATTACCCCTTGAAGCAAGACATATAATACACTGGCACTGCTTTATCGACCGCCTTTACCAACACTTCCCTTCATGACATGTATAATTTTTTCTCAATCCATCCTTGAACTCTTGCTCCACAACATGTCTTTAAGATATTTGAAAGCCCCATTTTTTAAAGATCCCGCATCTCATGGCATGCCCAAGTATTTTAACTTGGGGTTTCATCTGGGACTTGCAGCAGTGTCTTTATTTCATGACCAACTCAGGTACTCCCTTAGTGAAGAAATTGATGACATGTCATAATTAATTCCTTGCCCAGATGCTTGACAATATATATATATCCGAAACTTGGTTCATCTTGGTTGCTCCAACACAATTAGCCCTGAAAAACAACATGTTATCATGTGCAAAAATAAATGTTTTACCGGTGGGCACTTTTACTCCACGAAGATTGGATGATTCATCTCTTGATTTTAGGAGGCAAGAAAGGCCCTCTGTTGCTAACAAGAAAAAGTATGGAGAAATTGGGTCCCCTTGTCAGATACCTTTGGATGGTTGGAATTCCTGAAGTTTCTTGCCATTGACCAAAACTAAGAATTTGACATAACTAACCATTCTCACAACTATACCAACCCACCTCTCGGTGAAGCCGATCTTTAACATGATTGCATAGAGATATGGACATTCCATATGATCATATGCCTTCTTCATATCTAGTTTTAGAGCACAATATTGACTTTTCTTCGCCCTATCCCTTTTCATAAAATGGAGGCATTCATATGTAATATTGTCAGTTATCAGCCTGCTTAGAACAAAACATGACTACTCCTCCGAGATAATTTCTCACAAAACTAGCTTCAAATGGTTGGATATCACCTTTGAAGCTATCTTATAAAGGGCATTGCAAAGACTCATTTGATGAAAGTGTGAAAGATTATCATTTTTTTCTTAGGGATCAAAAATAAAATAGTTTTGTTGTACACTTTGCAGATTATGTTCCTTCCACAATCCTTAGAATCATGTTTGTTACCTCTTCCGCATAGTCCTCCCAATCTCGCTAAAAATGTACAAGGAAACCATCAGGGCCAGGTGCTTTGGTGAGTAACATCTAAAAAGAAGTTGTCGTGACCTCTTCCTGACAATATGATGTGTTTAAGCTTTCATTCATTGTTGGTGTGCTTTGCATGGGACGGTATCAGGAACCCGATCCATGTTCTGGACCCCCTCCGAGGTATAAAGGTTAGTGTAAAAAGTCGTAATGATCTCCTCCATCTCATTCTTACCCTCAGTCATGAACCCATCCACAAGTTGCAGCGATTGAATTTGGCCTTTCATATGCCTTATGATCGCTCTGAGATGGAAGAAATAGGTATTCTTAATCTTGCGGATGCATTTGCACACGGGATCACGAGCCGATAGAAATCTATTGGTTCTGGCATTGAAGAATGGAAAACACAGGACATGTATAGCTACATGCATTACCCTAAACCAGGCCGCTGGATGCAGATTTCTTAGATCTTGGGTTGTTTGATTGTGTGCAAACACTATTGGGCCTACATGACACACTCCTCAAAGCACCTCTCACTACTGCAGGATGCTGCTAACGCGACACTACAATGGTGATTAAAAACGGTGATTAATCGCAAATGGTGATTAAAAACATCAAAAAGAAGCAAAACATTTACGATGGTGGATACATCAAACATGGTTCAGATTTTAGATGCGTGTTCGATGTAGGGCATACAGTTGATCCATACGAAGTGTTTGCGATGAGATAGAACAATAGAAATGGGCACCCAGATCAAGATGTGTGCGATATACGGCATACAGTTCACTCCGATAAACTGTTTGTGATGAGGCAGAACAACAAAAACGGTCAGCCCGATGAATGTGTGTGCGATATACGACATACAGTTCACTCAGATGAATTGTTTGCATTGAGCCAAGAGAACAGAAACGGTTCAACTTAACAAGAAGTGTGTGATACACGGCAAACAGGTCTGCAATCATAAATGTGTGGGAAGACCAATAACAACACAGACGATTCCTGTTAACAAGCCGTGAGTGTTGTGAGCAAAGGATTGTTGGTATACAATTGTGATTGATTGATGAAAACATCACCGAAGGGTTCCATTGTTTAGTCTGTGTGCGATGTGATTTGCTCTTTCTGCACAACATCTACACTATGTTTATGGAGCATCAAAATATATACTTAAAAACACAACATTGCATAACCAAATTAAGCATGCAATTACACAAGTGAATACACACATAACATTTCCACACACCAAAGTAAGCAATTACATGCATACTAAACTAGGAGAAACGAGGATCTCATCATCTACTTCTTGTTGCAATGACGCTTGCCATTGCTCTACTTATAGCTGGATCCATGGCCGTTTTGGGGAAGGAGGCACTTCCTCATGTCAATGATCTGCATGTACATCTTGTAGCTCGTGTACGCCTCCTTGGCCGCATACATGATGTGAGCTTTGTTGAGTTTCTCCATCCGGGCCGAGTGCCAGGCACACTTGTCCTTGTTGTAGGAACCCTTCATGTCTCTATAGTAGGGATCGATGATGGCATCGGCGAGGTGAACTAGTGAGTCCTTCTCATGCTCGTTCCTACCCCAGATCTTGTATTGGCCCTAGATGTCCACAAGATTCTGGCAGGCGATGCCCGAATTCTTGAGCACCATTACATTGTTGGTAATGTCCACCGTAGCGAACATGTAGTGGGGGATGTCAAACCTGGTGAAACGCTCACAAGGCCTTATGGCCAGACAATAGTAGTAGACGAGGACATGATTGCGCACACACATTTGGGCGATGGCGAGCTTGGGACGAGATCCGGCATGAGCGCGGGTGTACTCGAGGTGGAACCTGACCACCTTGTATTTCTCCTCAGCAAGCAACAACCCCATGATGTGGATGGAGTGCTCCATCTAGACCGAGTTGTTGGTGTACACCACCGAGAGCTCCGTGAACCTTCTGTGGGTGTCCACCACGACATGCATGGTGAACTGCTACTCGTCGCCGGCAGCCGCTCGGAGCGCCATTGGAGCCGCGCAGGATACGCTCTAAGAATTTATCGCGATGGGTGTTCTTCTTGCAATAGTGGGGCACGATTGAAAGGTTGAAGATACACAAGGGTTAGATGGCCGCTATAATAAATGGAGGTCGGTCGGCCTGTAATCGTCACGTCTTATCACTGCATTCATAGCAGAGGATTCCAGTGCACGCTTGAGAACACCACACATGTTTCGTTTGACCACGTCTGGGCTCGAAGAGGTGCCAAATGTAACGTTGGTGAGCATGTTCTCGTGCAACTGCGCAGTTTACCGTGAAAGCTTCCCGCATGGCTAGTTTGGCCACGCGTCGGCTAGAAGAGGGACAAATCGTGGGTGTTTATTGGCAAAAAGCTTTATAAAAACAAAGTGTGTGGAATTACTTTGGTCATAAGTTTACCAGTGGGTGATGAGGTCAAAGTTACACATAAGGGTGATGATGGACACTCGAGTACGATAATTAATTTTGTGCTCTGCAGGGCACGTGGTTGAAGAAACCAATTGTGTGCAATAACGTCGAAGGTCGCAATCGAGTTAGCTACATAGATCTTGTGCTATGAGATCGACAAGGTAAACACATTCGAGAATGGTTAATAAAATCTAAGTCCATTCCATATTAAGGTCAAAATAGTGCTACCAATATACGAGTCTCATATGATGCCAGTTCAACGATTGTACCACAAAAGCTCGAAATATTACAAGGTTCAAATTCCAGAGTTATATGGCTCAAATTCGAAGATTACAAGGTTCAAACTGATATTAGAAATGAAAGTCAGTTCATTAGTTGCAAACGCCCATGTTGATCCGCTGAAAATGGATATAAGAGAGGTTCAAACTAATATTACCACTTGTAAGGCTGGTTTCGAAGCATCATAATTTTTGCAAAGGGGTCAGCCACTAAGAAGTCATCTATGGGGCTGACACGATGACTTCCGATTACTCTGTCATCTGAATTCCAAAATTAAATTCATCCTTTTCAGAGCCTATTCCATTCTGCCGCAGCCGCCGGCGATGATCAACAAACCATTCATTTTTGCGAAATAAATTTAGGGAAAACCTCATTACCTTCAGGACCCTTGCTCTCAACAAAGAACCTGGCGAATATAATATCCGGTAAGGTCCCTCGGTAGGAGTTCAAAGTAATTTTTGGGAGATGCAAATCTAGAAATTTGATGTGATTGTTATATTGTATCACATTATCCACCATCGGGCCTAATCTTATGTGCAAAAGAAGAAAACGTGTTAGTGCCTACATGCAGTTTTGAACACTACTACATGCCTATTTGGTTTGCAGGGTTTGTAAAATGCACTAACATCCCATCTTCGATCCAACATGCTTAACATGGGCATTTGATTACAATCTAAAAAAATGTAGCCTTCTTCACAAGAGGTTGGAGTGAATGAAAAGTTCCCTAAGAAAACTAGTACAGATGAATCCAAAGGAGAAATGCTTATGGATTGTAACCATATGGATCAAGCAACCAATATGGGGGGACATGTATGTACTAAAATCCTCCAAAAATCATTCATAAATTGTAGTACATTGTCATTGTAAACTTTGAAAAAGGTGTCAAAAATTGAACTCCCTTATGGTTAAAATTTAACAGGAAAGGAACATCACCTTGATATATAGCTTCTCCAGGCACGAAAAGCATCTCAGGAAACTAACAACTTGGTCTAGGTTGGGGCCGATAGATTCTAGTGCCAAGACCTTCATTGTGCGCAGTTTCGGGGTCAAGATTCTCAGAATCATGTTCTGGATGACAAACGAACATACATCTTCAAAATTAAAAATAATGTTAATTTCTAGAAGGAGAGGTAGAAGGCGGTTGTTGTACCTCAACGAGTGTGAATCCAATAACAAGTTCAGAGTATTTGTCAGACGAGTAGCCCACCATTGTCAAATTCAGCACAGAAATGACATTGATTCTTGTTGGACCTTCTTGATCAACTACAAGTAGTATCTCAAGTGAAGGTGTGTCCTCAATGACCATACCGTGGTACACATTTTGTGATGTCTTCTCGCACCACCAGCAACACACATAAATAGTCCGGAGAGTCATGGAGGTGATGTGGAAGCTACTCAACCCAATGATCACATGAAGATGAAGGTACTCGAGTGCAGTATAGCCACGGAGCAGGCGCTCAATGTCACCGTTTGGGAGGTAGACGACGACAAGATCGAGGTGCTTCAGTCGTGGTAGAATAAGAGCGGGTGCGTCATTAAGGGGGGTGGCAGTTCCTGAACTTGGCGACGTGCAACGTGGGCACGAGGCGGAGCACGGACGTTGGCAGCAAGCGCATATGCCCATCATCAAAAGTGTGCTCCTCAAGATGATCTAGGGCGGGGGATCGGAACCACTCGTCAATCTTGTCTCGGTCCTTGCCGTTGGAACAGAACTTGCCCATGCTAAGGCGTCTGGTTGAGCCAATGTGACTATCGAGGATCTGGGAGAATATATCCAAGCTTTTGCGATAGCCATGGCAGAGCTCGTGGGTGTGGATGAGGTCGAGAGGGGTGGATTTCCGTAGGGGGCGCCACCGCCGGCAAACGACAGTTGTCCGCATCCCATATTTGATTGGGAGAAGGGAGAAGATGACTATCAAAATATCATTGGGGAGGCTGCTGATAAAGTCTAGGCCTGCTGGAGTCGCTTGCTGTTCTTGCTCGACCCGCCTCCACTTGTTGGCCGCCTCGTTCTCCACCTCCGGAGTCTCCTCTTCAGCGGTGCTTTCTGATAGAAGCGGGAGTACAAGGAATATTTAGTTAAAACAGGGCAATAGAAAAGTGTATTGGTAACTAGAAGTTAGTAGGGAGGAATAGAGTAAGAAAATGGAATTACAATTGGTTGCTTAAATACTACACAATTCCTTTTATATTGTTGGGTAAGTCAACATGCAGATACTTGAAAAGAACACTTACTTCGAAAAAAGTCTGGACGGATGATATTGTTGGGGAAGTTAGCATATATCTCATGACTAGGCTCTTTTAAGTGTAGTGCAATTTTAGCGCCAGCTTTCAGTACATAAAACTTAGAAATTTTTGTCCAAAGGCCCCTACCACAATAGGAGTTACCATGGTAATCAAGTCTTACAGTAGCAACGATTGTAAATCCATTGTTTGTGTTCAGTATGACGTCCCTGCAGTCTTGATTTATGTAAAGGGAAGATTGTGGCATGGTGGGATCACGGCAGATGCCATGGGATGGCTAAAGAGAGGGACATGCAAGAGGCAACCGGTGGGCTCTAGAGGCAAGGTTGGTACGAGCGAGCGTGAGACGCAAGATGTACCCATGTTCGGGGCTCTCCGGAGAGATAACACCCCTAGTCCTGCCGCGAGCGGTTTATATGGAGTGGATACAAGCTTGCTACTAGAGCTGTTTTGGGGAGGAAGGAAGGCAGGCCATAGGCTGCTCCTTCTCCGAGTGTGTGAGTGTTCTACTGGTGCTTGCCTCTCCTCCTTGCATGGGAGCTTCTTTGGGGAGTTTATAGGCCAACCCCTAGGGTTACAATGGTGAAGTTACATGGGCACGGGGCCGGGATGTTAGCGTTTGGGAAGCCGGTGTTGGAACGGGACGGGAGCTGACCCGTGGCCAGGATGAGGGCACACTATGTTCGTGCTTATATGTCTCTGGAGGTTCTCCTTCTGGGAACCGGTCGGCATGCGCCAGGCGGCTAGCCGGGTTGCGCTGGGAAGCCGGCCAGGCGCAAGCCAGATTGAGGGGCGCCGCTTTCCCTGATGTTTTTGAAGGGATCCGGATTCCATTGCCTACCCGGGGTCCATCCCCCAACAGTAGTCCCCGAAGCTGTGAAGGCCCGCTGACTTCTGATAGGAGGGCCTTCGTAGTTTCAAACCCCCCCCCCCTAGAAGGCGGCTGGGTTGATGAAGCTTGGGGCCACCGGGTCCGGAAACATCAACTGTGTGCCGACTTCCGGAAGCCGGATCGTGGCACCCCATTACGGGCGGGAAACCGAGGCGTCCGCCGCATCTTGAAGGCGAAGGGACGCGCCTCCCATGGCCCGACATAGGTGCCACGTGGTGAGCAGCGGCCAGAGAGGCCCTGCTAGGCAACGCGCGCGATGGGACGCGACCGAAGGCTGGGCCCCGCCATGACGCGCCCTTGGCCCATGAGCGGGGTTTGATTGCGGCGGTCGTGGACGGTTGCCCTTCTGCAGGCAATTAATTCACGGCAGAAACGTGCCCACATAATGCAGGGAAGTGGGAATATGGGTGGGAAAACTTTGTTTTTGCCACTCTAGTTTTTGCCCACTTCGCTTATGCCACTCTAGAATTTGACATATTGCTTTTGCCATTCTTAGCTTTTGACAATATATCACAAATGCCATTCTGTTAGGTCAATGGATGTTTTGACCAAACGGAGCAGGGAAAAGACCATATTGCCCTTGGTTATTTGTTTTGCTTTTGCCACTCTTGTTTTTGCCAAATATTACTTTTGCCATTAGAGTAAAGTCTAAATTCACTATATTATTAGCTGATGGGTTAGAAATTTTGGCATGGCCTATTTGAAAATCTAACATCACACATAATTACACTATTTGATCAGAAATAAGCACAATTATAACATCATGACCAGCAGCATAGTAAAGAGGTTAAGACATTCTAAATATGAACAAATTATTTCATAGGAGTACAAATCCATCATCTAATCTGAACAACAAGGGTTCACATGCATATGGACCACCCAAAAGGCAAGCTCCACACAAGCTGAACATAGTACAATAAGATAGTTGCATCAGCTACACAACACGTTCACATATGCATAAAAAAACAAGTAGTTACAGCAGTTACACGGCAAGGTTCTCACATATATATGCATGGTGTTCCACAAAATAACATGCAGTTGCAGCAGTTACACAGCAAGGTTCTCACATATGCATGGTGCTCGACAAAATAACATGTAGTTGCAGCAGCTACACAACTACACAGCAAGGTTCTGGTCTGCATAGTGCTCCACAAAATAACATGTAGTTGCACAACAAGGTTCACGACCTCCCTTTGCTTCTTGTGCTCTTCGACGGAGGACATTGTTTGGTTCTTTTGTTCTTTGCATAATTTTTAGAAGTCCGCGTACTAATTTATTTGCTATTTTAGCTCTTATATCAAATATGACCATCTGCCTCTCTCCACGGATGTCCCAGCTCCAAGAAGACATGGTGCACTGGTCACCCTTGTAATTCTTGTAAGAATGCGCCCCATATGTCACAATCAGCTTATAAGGTGGCAGCTCTGACCTGCATTGACACAAATTGGAAATCAGAGAAGTGTGGAATTAGGATAGCTAGCTAAGCAATCAACATATATGACATGAAAAATCTGTGCTTATAAAAACTGATCAAAACAATCTTTTTTCTGCACTGTTCCATTATCTTATTTCTGCACTGTTCCATTACTATTGAGAGGGAGAGAATTACTAATACTACATTATCAGGGATTCCACATTGCTACTGATCTAGTGCTACACTATGCAATCTGCGTGTATGTATGACATATATGCACAAATGCCATGACCTTGTACATTAAAAATGCAAATGTCATAACAGGTTACTCCATTGATCTAACTAGTAGTGAATGAACTAGTGTATGAAGGCAGAACTTTACTGCTATTATAAGCAGCCCGTGTAATGACCAGACTAGCTTCTGGTTGCAATATCCCCTACAAGCAACTTCCTTAAAAAAAATCAAACGGACCATTTGCTTGCATCTGATGGGAATTATTAAACTAGTTGCTTAATAATCAGATCTCAAGAATCCCTAATTGTTCTTGTTATGCACTCACGGACCAGGGCATGTGTACAACTAGACAAACCAACAAATATTTGAGGAATTCAGAACAGATCAAACTCTAACGAACCAGCAGGAGCATAAAAAGAAATTTATTTCTAGCAGGTCAAATGTTACACACCAATGCTTCAGAAGGTATTTGAGGAACTGAGAACTTGCCCATCAGGGAGAGGAGCCAGCAGGTTTGAGGTCTTCTAGGCTGCCCCTGCCGCCATGGCCGACGGCGCGACTCCATTCATCCCCTGTGATTGATTCACCTCAAGGGAGCTGCTGAAGGGGGAGGAAGGGAGGTTGCTGGTGTGGACCGCGTTGGGGAGGGAGGTCGAAGAAGGGTGCTGAGGAGGGGAGGCCGGAGGTGCGCGAAGCATCGACGAGTCCAGAGCATGGCGCCGCCGAGGGGAGACTGGAGATGCGGGTTGCGTCGGCGAGGCCAGAGCAAAGCGCCGCAGAGGGGAGGCCAGAAGGAATGCGGACGCGGGGTCTGAATGCGGCGCTGGGCCGGGGAATACGGACGCGGCGCCGGATGGCGGGGTCTGGATGCGGCGGCGGCGGCGGCGGACGGACGGCGAGGAATGAAGACACGGCCCCATGGATGGATGTGGCTTAGGTCATTGGGATGGGGACGGGTGTGTGGTTGGAGTCGTGAGCCGTGTGTGTAGATTTTTTTTTTCTTTTACTTGGTGTGCGTACTGTGTAGAGCTCTGGGTATGGGTCACTAGCGAAGTGGCCCCACAAGTTAGGAGGGGCAACTTATGTCATTTTTGCAAATACTGACAGGTTTTTTTCTGGTCAACTAGCTAGAGTAAACAGTCAACTGACGGATGTGTAACAGAATGGCATGTGTGATATATTGTCAAAAGCTAAGAGTGGCAAAAAAGAAATGTCAAATTCTAGAGTGGCATAAGTGAAGTTGGCAAAATCTAGAATGGCAAAAACAAAGTTTTCCCAATATGGGTGCAACCGATCCCACTTCCCCATGTCCAAAATGGTTATAAAAGGAGGGCAGGGAGCGGCGGAGACGCTCACGCACACACCCTGCGCCTTGCTCTTATCCTTCTCCTACTTCCGATCTTGTTCCAGCCGCAGCGCTTAGTCTCTACCCAGAGCGCTCCGCCACCACCAGTAGTGCTCCACTGCTGCCTCGACTTCTTCCTTTTCTCTCCTATCGTCGCACTTCTCTGCCGATGGCGCCGCCTAAAGGGTCATGGAAGGGCTCCGAAACCATGGAGGAGGACATCCAGTACCTCCGAAACACCAGGCGGCTGCCGTCGGCAGCTGAGATGGTCGCGCATGTCGCCGGGGAGGACCGGGAGCCGTAGCCGCAGGAGGGCAAGTGCGTGGTCTTCCTCAGACACTTCAAGCGCGAATTTGGCTTCCCCGTGAGTGCCTTCTTCCGCGTGTTTCTCCCTTTCTTTAGGCTACAACCGCACCATCTTGATGCCAACTCCATTCTACAGCTCGTTGGCTTCGCGATGTTATGCGAGGGCTACTTGGGCGTGGAGCTGGATGTGGAGCTCTAGAGCCAATTCTTCTTCCTGAAGCAGTAGGGGCCGGAGGCCGGGGTGATGTCTAACTGCGGGGCTATCGTCATTTTGATCTGGTCTAATGGGGAGTGCCCCAAGATGCCGCTGGAAGATTCCACCAAGAAATGGCAGAACTCCTTCTACGTGCACAACATCGGTGGGGGCCCCGACGCCATCAACTTGTCGTTTTTCGTCAATGAGCAGCCAACCGCCAAGATGAACTGGGGCCATATATCGATGAGTCCACCGCTGGGTGTGCTGAAATTGTGCAGCCAGGTGGCGGACATGACGGTGTGCGACGGGCTGAAGGGGATAGATCTTGTCACCACCTTCATCGCGCGCCGGGTGCTGCCGCTGCAGCGTCGGGCACACATCATCGGTTTGATAGGTGACCAGCACGACCCGACCTGGATGTCGGCGAACTGGCTGACGCTGGAGCAAGTGGCGGACCGGGTCAACGCTATCTCCAAGGCCGGGATGACCGCCGAATGGCGCTTCGGGAAGGCGCCCTACTCCAGGGCAAACCCGACACCATTGGTGAGTCCCTGGTTTCCATTCTTTGCAATGTCGTAGCTTCTCCTCCGTCCTGATGCAATGAGGGAAGTGTTATTGCTCTCCATCCAACCCAAACGTGATGGGCAGAGGACACAGGTATCGCCTGCCGAGCAGGCTGGCTCGGACGGGGAGGAGTCCTTTGCTGAGAACCCGGGCCACGTGAGATGGAGTCGGCTGGCACCGAAGCCGGCGCCACGCGCCATGCTCATGTCTACTACACAACTTTCTTCTTGTAGACGTTGTTGGGCCTCCAAGTGCAGAGGTTTGTAGGACAGTAGAAAATTTCCCTCAATTGGATGACCTAAGGTTTATCAATCCGTAGGAGGCGTAGGATGAAGATGGTCTCTCTCAAACAACCCTGCAACCAAATAACAAAGATTCTCTTGTGTCCCCAACACACCCAATACAATGGTAAATTGTATAGGTGCACTAGTTCGGCGAAGAGATGGTGATACAAGTGCAACATGGATGGTATATATAGGTTTTTGTAATCTAAAAATATAAAAACAGCAACGTAGCAAGTAACAAAAGTGAGCAAAACGGTATTGCAATGCTTCGAAACAAGGGCTAGGGTTCATACTTTCACTAGTGCAAGTTCTCTCAACAATAATAACATAATTAGATCATATAACAATCCATCAATGTGCAACAAAGAGTCACTCCAAAGTCACTAATAGCAAAGAACAAACGAAGAGATTATTGTAGGGTAAGAAACCACCTCAAAGTTATTATTTCCGATCAATCCATTGGGCTATTCCTATAAGTGTCACAAACAGCCCTAGAGTTCATAGTAAAATAACACCTTTTGACACACATCAACCAAAACCCTAATGTCACCTAGATACTCCAATGTCACCACAAGTATCCGTGGGTTTGACCATACGATATGCATCACACAATCTCAGATTCATCCATTCAAACCAACAGAAAGAACTTCATAGAGTTCCCCAAAGTTTCTACCGGAGAGTCAAGACGAAAACGTGTGCCAACCCCTATGCATAAGTTCACAAGGTCATTGAACCCGCAAGTTGATCACCAAAACATACATCAAGTGGATCACGTGAATATCCCATTGTCACCACAGATAAGCACATGCAAGATATACATCAAGTGTTCTCAAATCCTTAAAGACTCAATCAGATAAGATAACTTCAAAGGGAAAACTCAATTCATTACAAGACAGTAGAGGGGGAGAAATATCATAAGATCCAACTATAATAGCAAAGCTCGCGGTACATCAAGACCGTGCCATATCAAGAACATGAGAGAGAGAGATCAAACACATAGCTACTGGTACATACCCTCAGCCCCGAGGGTGAACTACTCCCTCCTTATCATGGAGAGCGCCGGGATGATGAAGATGGCCACCGGTGATGGATCCCCCTCCGGCAGGGTGCTGGAACAGGGTCCCAATTAGTTTTTGGTGGCTATAGAGGCTTGCGGCGGAGGAACTCCCAATCTAGGTTTCTTTTCGGGGATTTCACGTCAGAGGGGTCTCCGAGTCAGCCACGAGGTAGGGGGATGCGTCTTGGGGGTAGGACGCGCCCCCACCCTCGTGGATGACTTGGGCTGGCCCAACTCTTTTGCTTCAGAGGCTTCTTCCGGTCCATAAAAAATCTTGTAAATTGGCAGGACAATTGGACTACGTTTGGTATTTCTTTTCTATAAAACTGAAAAACAAAGAGTCACTCCAAAGTCACTAACAACAGAGATCAAACGAAGAGATTATTGTAGGGTACGAAACCACCACAAAGTTATTCTTTCCGATCAATCCATTGGGCTATTCCTATAAGTGTCACAAACATCCCTAGAGTTCATAGTAAAATAACACCTTAAGACACAAATCAACCAAAACCCTAATGTCACCTAGATACTCCAATGTTATCTCAAGTATCCGCGGGTATGATTATACGATATGCATCACACAATCTCAGATTCATCTTTCAACCAACACAAAGAACTTCAAAGAGTGCCCCAAAGTTTCTACCAGAGAGTCAAGACGAAAACGTGTACCAACCCCTATGCATAGATTCCCAAGGTCATGGAACCCGCAAGTTGATCACCAAAACATACATAAAGTGGATCAATAGAATACCCCATTGTCACCACGGGTATCCGACGCAAGACATACATCAAGTGTTCTCAAATCCTTAAAGACTCAATCCGATAAGATAACTTCAAAGGGAAAACTCAATCCATTACAAGAAGGTAGAGGGGGAGAAACATCATAAGATCCAACTATAATAGCAAAGCTCGCGATACATCAAGATCGTGCCAAATAAAGAACATGAGAGAGAGAGAGAGAGATCAAACACATAGCTACTGGTACATACCCTCAGCCCCAATGGTGAACTACTCTCTCCTTGTCATGGGGAGCACCGGGATGATCAAGATGGCCACCGGTGATGATTCCCCCCTCCGGTAGGGTGCCAGAACAGGGTCCCGATTGGTTTTTGGTGGCTACAGAGGCTTGCGGCGGCAGAACTCCCGATCTAGGTTTCTTTTGGGGGGTTTCTGTATTTATAGGAATTTTTGGCATTTGTCTCATGTCAGGGGGGGTCTCCGAGTCATCCACGAGGTAGGGGGTGCCCCCAGGGGGTAGGGCGCCCTCCACCCTTGTGGATGGCTCAGGACTCTTCTGCCCCAACTCTTTTACTTTGGGGGCTTCTTTTGGTCCATAAAAAAATCACAAAAAATGGTAGGTCAATTGGACTCCGTTTGGTATTCCTTTTCTGTAAAACTCAAAAACAAGGAAAAACAGAAAATGGCACTGGGCTCTAGGTTAATAGGTTACTCCCAAAAATCATATAAAATAGCATATAAACATATAAGATGGATATTATAATAGCATAGAACAATCAAAAATTATAGATATGTTGGAGACGTATCACACGCTGGTAAGTCCTTGCAACCAGGCCTCTTGCAGGAGTGGCCGGATAACGACGAGGAGATCCTGACGGATACTGGCGGTGCATCGTCACCGAGGGGAGGAGACGGCAGCGTCAACCCACCAAGATGGCTGAAGAAGATAGCTGGGGCCGGGTCACCCCGTGGGCCGGTGGCGACGAGCCCGCCGCATGAGAAGGACGCGATGCCGCCAAAGCCAGCACCAAAGCACGCGGTGGAGGAGCCGCTCGCGCGTGGTAAGACGACTAGTAAGAAGGCACGGCGGGTCGTCCGGTTGCACCACCGAGGCTTCCCATCCCGACCGCGGCCAGGTAAACATCTTTCAGCGGTTCCTTATGTTTGTCTTCGTGATGCGCATGACACCTCTTGACCTGGCGGTGGCGGCCGCTGGGGCCGCATCCGGTGTCGACCTTGTGTTCCGGAAGACCCGAAGAAGCGTCATCGATCGGGTTGAGGTGTCGCCTGAGGAGGACCTCGGCCTGGACCCAGCGGACACCAAGCGCGTGGCTTGGCGAGACGGGAACAAGGCCGAGGAGGAGCTGGCGACGGACTTGGCCAGGACCGAGGAGGCGAGGGGCCAAGCCACCACGAATCTGGGTTGGACGGAGTTGCCGTAGGACATGGAGACAGCGGAGACGGCCGCCGAGCCGCCGGCAGAGGAGGGGCGCGGCCCGGAGCCGGCCGTTGATGACCCGGAGGTGGAGGAGATAGTCGTGGACACCCCACCCCGAAACGACATGACCAAGCAGGTGGATTAGGGGCGCGCCGGGGATGCCACCCCAGTTGGAACACCGCAGGCGATGCCGAGCAGAGTGCCGGAGTCGGACCGGCTACGGAGTAGCCGGCAGAGGACAAGTGCCTTGGTGGTCCCAGCACCAAGGGCTGTCGTGAACCTGGAGCAGGCGCTGGGAAGCGGCCCTATCGCCGGGTCGCAGCAAGTCCGGGCCAGGTCTAGCGGATTCGTCATCAGGCCGCGCATGCAAGAGGAGGTGGCGATGGACGCCATGCACTAGCATCTTTTCGGGTGTGCGGGCCAGCTTCAGGCCTTCGCCCGGAGCAAGGTGGAGCGGGCGGGGGAGCTCGAGCACTTCGTGATCATAATTTTCTCTCTTGTCTCTTCGCCTGGTCAGTGGGGGCATGTAGCCCCTGAGATTCGGGCCAACTATGGAGTAGTTGGGTCGAATCTTAAAAAATGCATTTGCAGTTTGTACTAATCCTTGCTTTCTTGCAGCACCTGGACGGCCTCCGAGTCGGCGTTCACAACCGGCTTCTAGAGAAGCACCGCCAAGTCACGGTGCAACTTGCTATCGAGGAGGAGGCGCTCGGCCTTGCCGAAGGTATATTTTTGCTTGCTCTTAGTGGGGGCGTGCTAGCGCACCCATTGGGTGTAGCCACCGAGATGCGGGCCAACTATAAAGTAGTTGGGTCGAATCTTAAAGGTGTTTTTCTTCTTTTCTTCCGGCATCTTACTTGAAGCTTGTCGTGCAGCCGCCATGGCCGAGGTGCCAGATCTACGAACCCGGCTGGTCGAAGCCAGCCAGCAGCATGACCAAGCGGTTGCCGACAACGGCCTACTCCGGGTCAAGGTGGAGTGGCTGAAGGCGGAGGCCCACTAGGCGGGGTTTACCTGGTTGGGAGGCGAGCATGAGAAGGCGGTCTCCATGAAGGACGAGGAGCTGAAGGCGGCCGTCGACAAGTGCACCGAGCTTGAGAAGGCGCTCGATACTTTGAGCGGCACGGTACGTTGTGCGAGGCGCATCATCTCGAAGAGACCTTTACCAGTAAGTGCTTCCCGTATATTTTGCCGAGTCATGAGCCCGCCGAGTCTTCTACGCGGCTGACTATTTCCCTTCTTTTATTCGCCAGAGAACTTCCCGGACACGCATGAGATGGCAGACGAGGCCTTACGCACCAACCGATTGGCCCAGGATGACGCAGGCGCCAGAGATGACCTGCACATCGCCTGGACCTTTCCGGAGATCATGCATGACGCCGAAGCCCACTTGAAGGCCATGGACGAGAAGGTGGCGAGACTGACCGAGGCCGGATTGGGCATGGTGGTGGCCCTCTGGCCGGGTGCAGTTGAGCCTGAAAGCATCACGCGGCGAGCGCGATGGCTGGAGGCGGGACCGGAGCGGCTCCATGCGTGGCGCGCTTCTGTGGCCTGCACCGGAGCAGGCTTGGTGTTGCGGTTTGCCATGTCTTGGTACCATGGTCTGAACCCGGACTAGCTGGTGGCTCAGTGAGCCGGTGCGGAAGCCCAACTGCAGGCGAAGGCAGGCCGGATTGATGGGTGGGCTAGCTACCTCGCTTCTTTCACAGTAGTTGATGAGTTCTAGGAGGAACGGACGAAGGACGACAGAGTGGTGCCTCCCGACACCTTCGGCCTGGCGCTCGATGACCTGAACAACAGCTCCGAGGAGTCAGGCCCTTTTGGGGATGCCGAAGCCGGGTTGGATGACACCAGCATCTTGGCATACCCGTAGGCTGGCGCGGAGGAGCCGGGCTGGGCTGGTACCGGTGGGGCCACCGCGGCCAACACGAGAGAGTCGGCGAGCGTGCAACCCGATGTGGCTACTGCCTGACGCCGCCCTGTGTCTTTATATTCATTTTCAACTTTGCTAAGTCGCAAGTCCACCCACTTGGGGTGTAGAGTGAATGTAATGAACTCTGGTCGGGGGCCTTTATTTTTGTAATGTAAATAATTTTGCGAGTATGTGAGCTTTTGCTCTCTGCTTTTAGGCCTTTTCTTACTTGCCCCTTCTTTGGACTTCACCCCCGCGAGTTGAACAGCCGGGTTCCAGTCTGTGACAAGGGGTTCAGCCTTGGAAAAGGGGCACACAATACTTAGGCTTTTCTCAAACGTTGAGCGCGAGCGAAACACCCACTAGGCCAGCTGGCGTGCAGCCGGTCGTGCGGTAACTTAATGCGGTGAGGTTGGATTGACCGATCCGACCGATCCATCTTAGAGGATTCCCGCGTGTCGGCGCTTTGGCCCGTGATTCCTGCCGGCCAAACAGCCAAAGCCGGACTGTGGCTTGGGGCTAAGGGGTGGGCCTTGGTGACTCGAACATGCTGAAATGGACTAAGGGGGAAGCAGGGTGCGAGCGATCTGGCCAGCCCCTGAGCCCCGGGCGGGATGAACAGACCCGTCGGTTGGAGGGCAAAAGATTACAAGAGTTTGCGAGACCCAAGAACTGATGGGAAAAGGTAGCCCCGGAGTGTCATTCGGGGGTCATGTTGTCTTGCATTAAACTCAAAAGGTAGCGATACATACGTGCATACAGCTAACTGTAAAACAGGCGGAGGAGTTCTGCATTCCACGGCCGGCTTGTCTCTTTGCCAGTCGTGTCTCTCTAGCGCTTGTTCGGCATGCGTGCGTCGATGAGGTAGTAGGCATTGCGATCGCTTAGGGATTTGCTGACGATGAAGGGACCCTCCCATGGGGAGGTCAACTTGTGCTGGCCGGCTTGCTGCTGGACAAGTCAGAGTACGAGGTCGCCCTCGCGGAATGCGAGGGGCTTGATCTTCTTGGTGTGGTAGTGGTGCAGGTTCTGCTGGTAGATGGTCGATTGGATGAGGGCCAAAAGGCGTGCTTCTTTGAGTAGGCCGACACCGTCTTTGCGGGCTTCCTACTTCTTCTTCTATGTACATGATCACTCATGGCGAGTCAAACTCGATTTAGGTCGGGATGACCGCGTCAGCTCCATAGACGAGGAAGAACGGGGTGAACCCGGTCGACCGGTTTGGTGTCGTCCGGAGACTCCATAGAACTGTCAGCAACTCGTCGAGCCAGCTGTCGGGTGAAGGAACAAGGGGCTCGACGAGCCGAGGCTTGATGCCGGCCAGAATCAGGCCGTTGGACTGAGGATGGGCGACAGAGGCTGGTCGAGTCGGAAGCCGGAGACAGAGCAGTATTGCGCCAGCGCGCCTTTGATGAAGTTGGTGCCATTGTATGTGATGATGCTATTCAGGAGGCCGTAGTGAACCGCGATATCTTTGTTGATTCGGATGGCTGTTGTATCGTCGAGTTTCTTGATCAGCCTTGCTTTGATCCACTTGGTGAACTTGTGGATGGCCACCAGTAAATGAGTAATGCCGACCTGGGTGGTCTTGAAAGGAACCACCATGTCGAGGCCCTAGACGGCAAAGGGTCAAGTGATCAGGATGGTCTGCAATGCCGAAGCCGGGTGGTGGCTGCATTTGGAGAAGCGCTGGCAACCCTCATACCTCGGGACCAGCGACTTGGCGTCTTTGAGGGCCGTGGGCTAGTAGAAACTGTGGCGGAAGGCTTTGGCCACCAGGGATCTGGAGGCGGCGTGGTGCCCGCACTCGCACTGATGGATTTCGAGGAGGATCTCTATACCCTTGTCTTGCTCAATGCAGCGTTGGGGCACGCCTGTTGCACTACCCATGACGAGCTCATTGTTGATGATGGTGTAGGTGGATGCCCGGTGTTGAACTTGCCAGGCCCCGGTCTCATCCATGGGGATGGCGTCGCTTTCCAAGAAATCTAGGATCGGTTGGGCCCAAGGCGGATCCGTTACCACCATGAAGACGACTACTTGGACGGGATCCAGAGCGGCGGCCCCTGAGCTGGGGTCGGGAACCCCCGGGTTGGGGATGGCGGTTGTCGGGTAGGAGACAACAGCTACTGAGACCGGGTTGGTAACCCCGGGACGAAGTCGGCAACCCATGAGCCGGGGTCGGCAACCTCGGGTTGGGGGCGGTGGTCACGAGTTGGTGACAGCTGCTACTTGGACCTGGTTGGTAGCCACCAGGACAGACTCGGCAGCCCCCGAGCCAGATCCGGAAGCCTTCGGGTCAGAGCCGACAGCCCCCGTGACTAGGCCGGGATCTTTGGGGTTGGGTGGGGGAGCTGCGGGACCGTCCAGGATGAAGATGGACTCAGAATCTGGAGACGGCTTGATGGACGGCCTGCGCAGGTGCTCGAGGGAGATGCCAGATGGAATGGCTTGCTAGGATGAGCCTATCCTAGACAGCGTGTCGGCGGCCTCGTTCTCCGTGCAGGGCATGTGGAGGAACTCGCAGCTGTCGAAATATCCGGAAAGCTGCTGAACCAACAAATGGTAACCAGCCATGTTGACGGCTCGAGCATCCCATTTGCCGGAAGCTTGCTGCACCACTAGGTCCGAGTTGCCATAGCAGAGGATGCGCCGTATGCCGATTTCTTTGTCCAGCCGGAGACTGTGCATAAGTGCTTCATATTCGGCAACATTGTTGGAGGCGGCAAAGTGGATATGCATCTCATAGCAAAGCCGGTCGCCCTTGGGGGAAGACAACATGATGCCGGCTCCCAAGCCGGACCGCATCTTGACACTGTCGAAGTGCATGCGCTAGTGTGTCGAGTCAGGCAGCGCCGGCAGTACTGGGTCTCCGTCCAGTCAACCAAGAAGTCGGCCAGAACCTGGGACTTGATGGTGGTACAGGGCTTGTAGAGGATCGTGTGGCTGGCTAACTCGATGGCCCACTTGGCAACCGGGCCGAGGCATCCAGGCAACCTATGATTTCGTCGTTGGGGGCCGTGCTGACCATAATGACATGCTCGTGTAAGTACTGCTTCAATTTCTTGGCGGTGAAGTACATGCCATAACACATCTTCTGGTAGTGCGGGTAGTTCTGCTTAGAGTTGGAGAGCACCTCGCTCAGGTAGTAGACCGAGCGCTGGACAACCTAGAACTTGCCTTCTTCTAGACGCCCGACCACCAGCACCGTGCTGACCGACCGCGAGGTGGCGGTGATGTATAGCAACGACGGATTCTTGTCGGCCCATGTGGTTGAGAGAATGCGCTTGAGATTCTGGAATGTTTCATCCTCCTGGTTGTTCCGTTCAAATGAAAACGTCTTCTTCATTGGCAGATATAGGGGCAAAGCCCTCTTGGCCAGCCGGCTGAGAAACTGATTGACCAAGGCCAAGCAGTCAGTAAACTTCTGGACATCGCGCAGCCAGGTCGGCTTGCCACATGCGCTTGATGGCCTTTATTTTCTCCGGGTTTGCCTCAATACCACGCTCCGAGACGAGGAAGCGAGTAGCTTGCTGGCTGGCACACCGAACACGCACTTTTCTGGGTTGAGCTTGATCTAGTACTCGGGCAGATTGGCGAAGGTTTCCTTGAGGTCGTCAAGGAGCATGTGGTGTTGCTTGGTCTTCACCATGGTGTCGTTGAAGTAGACGTGAATGTTGCGGCCGAGTTGCTTCAACAAGCATTTTTGCATGCAACGCTGGAAGGTGGCGCCGGGGTTCATCAGGCCGAACGACATGGTGATGTAGTAGTATGCCTCGAAATGCCGATGAAGGACGTCTTCAGGGTGTTGGCTGGGTCCGGATTGATCTGATGATAGCCGGAGTAAGCGTCCAGGAAGGACAAGAGCTCACAACCGTTCGTTGAATCAATCACTTGATCTATCCGAGGCAGGTAAAAAGGATCCTTAGGGCAGGCCTTGTTCAGGCTAGTGTAGTCTATGCACATGTGCCAGGTGTTGTTCTTCTTCAAAACAAGGACTGGGTTGGCCAGCCACTCGGGGTGAAATAATTCCATGATGAAGCCGGTTGCGCGCAATCAGGCGACTTCTTTGCTGATGGTTCTTCTCTTCTGAAAAGTGACGTGGGGGTTGACGGACAGGCTTGGCATCCTTGCGGGCGTGTAGTTTGTGCTCGGCATACTTCCTCGGAACACCCAACATGTCCTTTAGGGAGCATGCAAAGATAACCCGATTCTCATGGAGGAAGTTGACTAGCTCGCCTTCCTATTTGCTACTGAGGAAGATGCCCACGACAATGTACTGGCTACAGCTAGGGTCTTTCGGGTTGAGCGGGACCTCCTTGGTGTCCTTGGACGGCTGGAATGAAGCTTCGTCGGCCGACTCCTTGGGGGGAGCCGGCACGGTCTTCTACTCGCCGACTAGAGCCACAAAGGTTGAGATGGCGCCTCTCTTCGGTGATGACTAGGGACTCAGCTAGCTTGGAGCCGGCCACAACAAACTCCAGAGAGTTGCGGTAGTCGCCGGCAATGGTGATGAGGCCCTTGGAACCCGACATCTTCATCTTCAGGTAGGCGTAGTGGGGACCGCCATGAACTTGGCCAGAGCAGGTCGACCCAGCAGCGCGTGGTACGGGCTGGACAAGTCGACCACCTCGAACCATATGAGCTCGCGCTAGAAGTGGGGCGTTGATGCCGAATAGAACGTCGAGCTAGATCTGGCCGATGGGGTGGCAGGAGAGACCCGGCATAATGCCGTGGAACACCGTCCGGGTCGGCTCCAAGTGCTTGGCCTCGAGCCCCAGCTTGGACATGGTATCACCATAGAGGATGTTGATGCTGCTACTGCCATCGATGAGGACCCCGGGTTGACTTGCAGGTGCGCTTTTCAGCGACTATGGTGGTGTTGAGGACGAAGGTGTAACCACCCGGGTTTGGCATGACGGCCGGGTGGTCTTCCCGGGTCCATCTGACCGGGCGCTCCGACCAGTGCATGTACTCAGACATGGCCGGAACCACAGAGTTTAATTCTTGCCGGAGTCGGCGTTCGCTATTCTTGTCGCCGCCTTCAGTGGTGCAGACGACATAGCAGTCATTTTGGTCAAGGAAGACTTCATCACGCATCGCGCCGGCTGCTGGAGGCGAAGGCGGGGGTGGCCGCCCTGCACCCGGCGCCGGAGCAGGAGGCAGAGGGATATTGCCCGCATGATGTGCTTGGTGATGGCGCACTGCCGAAGTGTGTGCGTGGAGGGCCTTGCACCGCTGTGGTGCTTGCAGGGAGCGTCGAGCATCTCGTCAAAGATCATGGCGGGTTGCCAAGCGGTCTTGCCGGTTCGCTGATGCCGGTTGCTGGCCGGCTCAGCCGGGGCACCTAGTCAGTGTCAGTGACAAGGCGGTTGTCGTAGCAGGGAGTCAGCTGCTCCACCTTGCGCTTGTTATTCTGCTGCTGATTGTTCTGCTGGCGGCTGCTCTCGCCGGACGGCTTGGAGGTTGGTGCCAGCTTCACCAACACCACTTGGATTTTCATGGCGGAGTTGCGTTGGTGTCCTTGTCCGCTATGACCATGAGTGTGACCATGGTGGTCGGTTCAGAGCACAAGAGCTTGTGCTTGAGCAGGGTGCCATCCCGGCAACCGCTCACAAAGTACTGGATGGCCTGCACCTCATGGACCCCCTCGCAGCTGTTCAGGAGCTCAGACCAGCGTGCAAGGTATTGGCGGCCGGTCTCGTCCGGATCCTGGACGCACATGGCGAGCTGGCTGGGACACACTTCTAGGTGTTGGTGAAGTTGTGCACGAAGGCTTGCTCGAAGTCGACCCACGAGTTGATGCTGCCAGCCGGCAGGATGTTCAACCACATCTGGACTGAGCCCAACATCATGAGCGGGGAGTAGCACACGGCTAGGCGCTGGTTGCCACCTGCGATGCTGACAGCGGTGGTGTAATCGGGGAGCCAGTACTCCGTCTTGACGGTTCCGTTGTACTTGGGGGTGTCGTAGGGAAGCGTGAATCCTTTGGGGGCTCATCCCAGATGTGGGGGCCGAGACAAGCCAAACCGACCGCATTGTCCTCCTCCAGCTCAAGGGAGAGGGCGAGCTGCTTGATGCGGTGGTGGGCGTCGGCATCGTCGATGGACGCGGACCCAGCCGACTTGCGACCATACCGCGGGGACAGGGTCAGCAGAAGCCGGACGGCCATGCCAGCATGGTGGCAGGACAGGGTCTTGCCGGCACTGGTCTTCTGGAGCTGGCTCATTGCCAAGGTCGCCCCCATTCGTTAGGGCGCGGTTGTGCCGGTTCGGGTCCGGCGGAATGAGCTTTGCTGGGGGGCAGAGAAGACGTTGTGTTCGGCTGCTCAGGATCTTTGGTGCGGCGCGAGACGGACGCCGCGTGACAGTCGAGGCGGTCCCACTATGTGTTCCCAGCGCCGAGAAGCTAGGTCATGCGCTACAGGCGCTCCTGCAACTCCACACCCTGCAGTTGCTCCACTCCAACAGCGGCCGCCTGCGCGGCGCACACATTTTTGATGGGAGTGTCGTAGACGGGCAGGATCGCGCCCAGGGTGGGGCCGATGGTGGCGCCACAGGTCCGCACCTCGGCAACCCGGCTGGGCTCAGCAGCGGCCGGCATGAAGCCATCCGCTGTGTCGCGCTCCCGCTGGACAGACTCCAACCGGCGCTGCGTAGCAGCAAATGCCACGGCCTCGTCCAGTAGGCACTTGTGCTCCTCTTCGAGCTGGGCCCAGGCCTGGGTGGTTCTGGTGGCGTTGATGTCAGTGGCTATGGGAACGTCGAGGTTTTGCATCATGGCGCGCAGCGGGTCGACCGTGTCGGCACGCTCCACGGCGACCCTGGTGGTAGCGGCCTTCCTCGCGGCGCTGGACGAGGTGGAGGCAGAATCGGTGACGAGGACCTCCATGCGGACGTAGAGATCCGCCATGTCGGCGGAAATGTCATCACCGAAGGGAACGTGCGAGTCAGTGATGTCAATCACCTCGATAGGGTACTCATCGGGAGCAAGCGTGGTGGAGATGCGCGATGCACCGAGGGAGGTAGCGGGAGGGTCGGTAAAGCCGATCAGTGTCGCGCCAGCTGCAGTCATCATGCCATGCATGATGTAGTCTCCGGAGTTGGCGAAGGGGCCTGTCTGGAATGTGGCTCTAGCCTGCACCTCAAGCTGCCCCATGGTGGGTGCCAGCTATCGTGGTGGGCTCACGATAGATGCCATGGGATGGCTAAAGAGAGGGACAGGCAAGAGGCAACCGGTGCGCTCCAAAGGTGAGGTTGGTACGAGCGAGCGTGTGACGCAAGACGTACCCAGGTTCAAGGCTCTCCGGAGAGATAAAACCCCTAGTCCTGCCCAAAGCGGTTTATATGAAGTGGATACGAGCTTGCTCCTAAAGCTGTTCTGGGAATGAAGGAAGGCAAGCCTATGCATAGGCTGCTCCCTTCTCTGAGTGTGTGAGTGTTCTACTGGTGATCGCCTAGCCCCCTTGCATGGGAGCTTCCTGGGGGGGTTTATGGGCCAACACCTAGGGTTACAATGGTTAAGTTACATGGGCGCGGGGCCGGGATGTCAGCATCTGGGAAGCCGGTGTTGGGGCCCGCCGGGTACCAGGGTACGCCGAGTTCTCCGGGCGCGGGCGCGGTACACCGGAGGTTCCATGTTGTGTCTTGTGGTGCATCACTGAGTGGTTGGGCTAGCTTCGCTACAGTGCCACGGTGTCAAGTCGCCGTCTGCCCCCATCAGCGGAATGGGATGTAGCCATGTCCGCGTTGGTCAGCGGGTCAGGTAGATCACTGGTGCCGCGCTCATCGCTTCGTGGGAACTATCATAAGCTCAGACGGTACAGGAGCTGACCCATGGCCGGGTTGAGGGGCGCACTATGGTCATGCTTATTTGTCTTTGGAGGTTTGCCTTCTGGGTACCGGTCGACATGCGGCAGCCGGCTGGCCGAGTCACAACGCCTGGCCGAGTTGCACTCAGAAGCCAGCCAGGCGCAAGTCAGATTAAGGGGCGCCGCTTGCCCTGATGTTTTTGAAAGGATCCGGATTTCATTGCCTACTCGAGCTCCATCCCCCCAACAGATTGTGTACTACAGATTTTGTTGCATAGCAAAGGACGCGCTGCAGAAAACGGTAGGATTGTTAAAGAATATGGTAACATGCAAATATGGGAAAAATTGAAAGAACCGTATAACAGTTGAAATCAAAGGACAAAAATCTATAATTAAATAGATAGGGTAACCATGATGTCATGGAAATATGAGAGCAAACAATACATCATTAATTTCCTAATATAGAAAGAAGAGGGGAAAATCCCCTTTGGCGTATATGCTGCATGTGGCACCTTTTATCCAAATGCAACAATATATAGTATATGTTCAGGAAAGTAGGCCATGCCAACCGATTTAGGGTGAGAATGAACATACCGCGCGCATCCCCAAGTCATCTGGTATGGTATGATGGAACTCCATGGATGTTTGGCCGAGGCCGCAAAGTCCTGATGTGTCCGTGCACTATACACTCTATGAATGAAAGAAAATCCTCAAATCGGCTCGAATAAAAATGAATTCATGGTGATTTCTGCCGGGTAATTAAAGGAGACAGATGAACTGGGATAAGAGATGAGATAATATCTCATTAAATTAGTTACCTTGTTATCCATGACAAAAAAAACCTCAATACGGCGGATTCGCCAATCTGGTTGTCGGCGTTCTAGGAACGGGGGTCCCCAGACTCGCCTGCCTGCGGCCTGCGGCATGGCTCAAGTGGTGGCCCAGTACGGCCCATCTTCGTCAACTCAAGCTCAAGACCCTCGCGAGGGGCCAAGCCTCGCGGGGCGGATGACGCAAGGCTTCCTTAGGAGCGGCCTCTCCAGGCAGGCTCACGAGGAGGCAGAGAGATCAAGGCAGGGGTACCTCGCGATGTGCTCGTGACGCAAGCCATGACGATCGAGACCAGGCGGGCGCCGACCTGCGCAGTGTCCTTTTTTCCTCTTTGGTGCAAATGGGGCAAGCATTGGCGTGGAGTACCAAGGCATCAGGCAAATGTTACCATTTCTGTGCAACGAGACCAAGACCAGCAGAGCGGCAAGATGGAGGTCACCGTTGAGCCCAAGACGGCGTCATCGCCAGTGTCTTTGGCAGCTGAAGACCAACTTTTGTCAGGATAACTTGTACTAGATGTTCCCCTTCAAAATGGCCGTTGATGGCGCCCTTCCCGCTCAATATTTGGGAAGAGGACTAGGGCCTCTATAAATATGGCTAGCCACCACAGTAGAGGGATGGAGTGACCATCTCATTGAGAGCTTAGAGAATCCTTCTCAAGTAGTACCACAAGAACACCTCTCGCGAGGCTGTTCTTCCCTTGTACTGTTCATCATCAGCCCCCGAGGCAATCCACCACACCACAACGGTGGCCCGAACCAGTATAAATCTTGCGTCCCTTGTGTTGTTCATCGTTTAGCTTAGATTCTCGGCGAGGCGTTCGGACGTGGATCAGTAGGGGGAAGATCTTCGCGCGCACCCCAGAGTTCGAACCTTAAGCGTTTTGCCGGAACCCCATATCCGACATTTGGCACGCCAGGTAGGGGTGCGCCAGAATCTTTCTTTCGATGTTCCGCGGTCGATCGTTCGTCGTGTCCATGGCTGACGCTCGTCGACCTCGCGCTGAGCATCGGGCTGCTCCTGCCGCCCATGTTGCCCAGACGGCTACCGTCGGTGGGCCTCCCCGTCGTTCCCCGTCGGCTGCCGCCTATGCTGCCACCGGCTCGGAGGGGAACGAGCAGCAGGCATCGTCGCTGCATCCCTCGGTGTGGCGGGAAGGCCGCACCGCCACTCCAACGCTGACTCCAGCTGGCTCGTCATCGCATGCCCGTCGCGCTCCCACGAACGCGCACGCCACGTTGCTCCTGGCATGTGAGCTCCTGCACTACCGTCCCGTCGACGACCTCTACGAGGAGTGGCTCGCTCGCAACACCGAGCTCGTCAGCGCCGCAGGGGGCTACCCTGCACCATCCCTGTAACACCCCGGATGCAACTTTCCATATTCATAACTCTGACTCTTGCCATTTCCGGCTATGTGATTTATTATTTCCTCCGTGGTTGGGTTTTTGTCTGTTGTTTTGCATTTTGTTCTTGTTATGCATCTCGTCTCATAGCATCGTGCGCATTGCATCGACATCGTTTTCATAAAACTTGCATCCGTCCGGGTTTCCCCGATTCTCTCCGTTGTTCGTTCTGAGCCCGACCACACTCGCACGCGCCCGCGGCACCTCCGAAATATTATTTTATAAATGGCATAAAAATGTTCTCGGAATGGGTTGCAACTTGTCATGCGGTCTTATTATAGTGTAGACAGGCCGCCTGTCAAGTTTCGTCGCATTCGGAGTCCGTTTGACTGCCCAACCATTATATTTATAACCGCGATATAGTCGGTTTAATCGTCGGACATTTCAGTCACCGAAACTGTTGTTGGGCCTCTCTTCTCTCCCCTCCGCCCAAGCACTCTCTTCACAGCCCACTAACCCCTCTTCTCAGCCCACTAGTTAGCCTAACCCCCCTCGCATCCGGAACCGCCCGATCGAGATCGGAGGGCTCCGAAACCCCCCTAAACCCCCTAATCCTAGCCCCTAGCCTATTTAAGCACACCCACATGCCATTTTTGGGCTTTCTCCTCCCTCCTCCTTGAAATCCGTGCCCCCCAATCATCAGCCAGCCGCCTCCCACCTCCTCTCCTCCATTTCCGCGCCCCCCATCCCCGCGGCCCTGCCAGGCCCATCTAGGCGCCGTCGGAGCCCGCCCTGGGCCGTGACCGGGCCCGACCCCGAGCGCCCCAGCGCCTCGCCTCCTCGCCCGCTCCAACCCCGCTCGCCGGAGCCTCGCTGCTCCCGCGCCGCAGGCCGGAGCCGCCGTCAGCGACCTTCCAGGCCGGACCTCGCCCTCGCGCCCTGCTCCTTCCTCCTTCCTCTCTTTATCCCTACCTCAGGCTCTCTCTTCTCCTCGCAGTACCGCAGCTGCCGCTTGCTGCCGCCGTCACCGTCGCTGAGTTCGTCGCCGACCTCCTCGCCCCTTCTCGGCCTCGTCCGCCGCCGGATCCGGGATCCCCGAGGCCGGATCTGCCCGTTCCCGACCTCGGGGGCCTCGCCGGACCACCCCCCTGCCGTCCCCGTTGAGGATCGCTGCCGCCGTCCCTGCACCCTGCCCGTGCGCGAGCAGGGCGACGACCGGCCTCCCCTCCATGTGGGCCATGGCCCAGCTGCAGCCCAGCCGCCGGCCTCCAAGGCCCAGCTTTGGCCCAGCGGCCACCGGCTCCAGCCTCCTGCTCCTCCGAACTGGGCCGAGCCCATGGGTGAGGCCCCCCAGCCCCTCCAGATTCGGCCCGTGATGCCTGCCAGGACGATTTTATCTATTTATCCAGGAATTAATGCTTTATAGAAAAGTCCCTAGAGTTCGTGCATTTAATAACTCATCAATCGTGCATCGGATTAAAATAATTTATATATTTAAAATGCTCAGAAAATTGTGTAGATTAATAATATGCCATTTTCATCCATGTTTAAAATGTTTAAATTGATGTTTGCATTAATTTGCTAATATGCCATGTTAAAATGACTTATTTCATAACTAAATAACCGTAGCTCCGTTTTAAATAAACTTTATATGTAAATGGGGTGGAAAATGCCTAGTTTAACATGGTCCACTTTATGTTGCTGTTTAACAACATTAAAATTGTGTTTAGGGCAGAACAGTACCAAATTCATAATTAGCATGTGGGGATTTCCGGAATTGTTGTTTGTTGTTTCGGCCTCACTTAAACTTGTCTAGATAGGTAGTTCTTCATATGTTTCACCTCTTGCCATGTTTAACAACATTTAATACTGTTGTGTACCTAAACGGGAGAGAACTAAATATGTCAATGTGGTGTTTCTTCAATATGCAACTCGTTGCATATTGAGCTCCACTTAATTTGTAGTGTTGTTTGTTGCACTTTGCCATGCCATGCCTCTTTAAACCGGACATGCATCATACTTGATTGTGCATCATGCCATGATTATTCTTGTGTGTTTACCGTGTTGTTTGTTTCTTTCCGGTGTTGCTTCTTAGTTCCGGTAATGTTGCAATTGTGAGGATTCGTTCGACTACGTCCGCTTGTCTTCTTCATGGACTCGTTCTTCTTCCTAGCGGGATCTCAGGCAAGATGACCGCTACCCTGGATCTCACTACTATCATTGCTATGCTAGTTGCTTCGTTCTATCGCTTTGCTGCGCTACCTATCATCTGTTTATCGAGCCATCCCATATTGCCATGAACCTCTAACCTTTGACACATTTCCTATGCAAACCATTGTTTGGCTATGTTACCGCTTTTGCTCAGCCCCTCTTATAGCGTCGCTAGTTGCAGGTGAAGTTGAAGATTGCTCCATGGTGGACAGGATTTTGGTTGGGATATCACAATATCTCTTATATTATTAATGCATCTATATACTTGGTAAAGGGTGGAAGACTAGGCCTTTTGCCTAGTGTTTTGTTCCACTCTTGCCGCCCTAGTTTCCGTCATACCGGTGTTGTGTTCCCGTATTTTGCATTCCTTACGCGGTCGGGTGATTTATGGGACCCCCTTGACAGTTCGCTTTGAATAAAACTCCTCCAGCAAGGCACAACCTTGGTTTTACCTTTTGCCTCACCACCACCTACCCTTTCCCTTGGGTCGGCCAACCCGAGGGTCATCTTTATTTTAGCGCCCCCGGGCCAGTGCTTGTCTAAGTGTTGGTCCGAACTGAGCCGCCTGCGGGGCCCCCTCGGGGCAACTCGAGGTCTAGTTTTACTCGTAGCCTGTCTCATCCGGTGTTGCCCTGAGAACGAGATATGTGCAGCTCCTATCGGGATTGTCGGCGCATCGGGCGGTCTTGCCGGTCTTGTTTTACCATTGTCGAAATGTCTTGTAAACCGGGATTCCGAGTCTGATCGGGTCTTCTTGGGAGAAGGTCTATTCCTTCGTTGATCGCGAGAGCTTGTCATGGGCTAAGTTGGGACACCCCTGCAGGGTATAATCTTTCGAAAGCCGTGCCTACAATTATAGGCAGATGGGAATTTGTTAATGTTCGGTTGTAGATAACTTGACACCAGATCCGAATTAAAACGCATCAACCGCGTGTGTAGCCGTGATGGTCTCTTCTCGGCGGAGTCTGGGAAGTGAACATGGTTTCTGTGTTATGTTTGACGTAGGAGTTCAGGATCGCTTCTTGATCATTACTAGTTGATGACCGTTCCGCTTGTTCTCTTCTCGCTCTTATTTGCATATGTTAGCCACCATATCATGCTTAGTCGCTGCTGCAGGCTCACCACTTTACCCCTTCCTTTCCCTTTAAGCTTTGCTAGTCTTGATACCCATGGTAATGGGATTGCTGAGTCCTCATGGCTCACAGATTACTACAACAACAGTTGCAGGTACAGGTTATGCGATGATCATGACGCGAGAGCGATGCTTGCTTGCGTTGAGTTCTTCTTCTACTTCTTCGATCAGGGGATAGGTTCCAGGTCGGCAGCCTGGGCTAGCAGGGTGGATGTCGTTTGAGTTTCTGTTTGTGATTTATCCGTAGACGGATGATGCTATTATGTATTGTGATGTTGTATTCGTGTGGCATTGTATGCCTTATGTATGTATCCCCATCTATTATGTAATGTTGATGTAATGATATCCACCTTGCAAAAGCGTTTCAATATGTGGGTCTATCCTTGGTGGGACCTTCGAGTTCCTTTTGGATAGGGTCGCATATTGGGCGTGACAAGTTGGTATCAGAGCCTCGACCGACCCTGGGAGCCCCCTTGATTGTTGGCCGTTGTTGAGTCTAGGAAAAAACTATTTTGAGTCTTAGGATTATATATATCGGAGAGTAGGATTCTTTTTACTCCTCAGCCCCCTTCGTCGCTCTGGTGAGGTCTCTTGACGTAGATGTTTTGTCTTTCCTCTTCTCAAATTTCACTAATTTTTTTTAGGATCACGCGGGTATCTTGGAATCGTTCCGATGGTTTTGTGACAAGAACATTGTTCTTGGTGCCTCCTGTCTATTTATGTGGTTTTGACCCGGGGAGTTGAGCTCCGAGGTGTTGTCGTCACAATTTTATCGTTGCAGTTCTGGAATACCTGAGATTTGCCGACATCGAAAATCTCTTTTATGCAGTTGTTAGTGAGATAACCCCGATAACCCAGTACTGGGGCGAGCTCGGGAGTATTGCCATAACTCGTATAACGGATGCTTTTCGAAGGTTGAGGTACACAATTTCCGAAGGTTTCTTGGTTATGTGTTGACGTATGGATACAACTGGATGTAGGTATTGTTAGTTTGGGTGAGATATATTGCTTCCCCTGTATCCCCAACACTAGATTGCATAACCAGAAAGTTTCGGGAGTTTTATAGGTGGGAATTCAAGTAGCTCCTAGGATATCTTTTCGACAGATGCATGATATGGGATTGGGTAAATCTCTATCATATGTATTTGTTCCGGCTTATTCTGCAAGCCAAATCCTTTGTTTTGTTTTATTTGTGGTATTCGAGTTGCTTCGGAGTCAAATGTTGAATCCATACCTTTCCTAAATGGTGTTCTCATATTCTATGGGAGTGCTAATCCTTTTGATCATCGAGATTGTCATGTCAATTCTTTCCAACCGGCGTGCTTCTCTTCAAGTGGATCCGATCATTTCAACATTCGCAAGATCATCTCTCAGTTTCCCAACGTTGTTCGTTTCATCCGTCCTCAAGTTGCCTTTGTTTTCCCGCCCTCCCACCCCTTTTCTTCAAGGACTCATATATTATAATCAAGTATCCATTTATTCATGTGAAGTCTCTTCACTCTTTTCAATCAATGTTTTGATCCGATGATCCCTCGTGAAGATGCTCAAGAGCTTCAAGTTCATCATCCTCCATTGTTGTTTCTTCTCCGGTGGATCCAATTCAAGCTTGCAATTTGATCATACTCTTTTCCTTGTTGCAAATGCTTTTCCCATGCCGGTGCATCTCACAATCGTTCACCTCTCTCTCTTCATATCCGAAGTGCCGAGGATATCTCAGAAGATTCGTGTTTCCATTCAAGCCATTTAATTCTACCGGTGCAATCTCCTTTTCAAGCGATCCTTCAACGGTGTTTTCTTTTCAGTGGGCCCTAACCCACAGGTCTTTTCCCAGGATCTTACCTGACTCTTCGAATTATCAGGAGCGATTCTCAAATTCATTTCCAAGTTTGACATAAGAATGAATTTCATCAGTTAGATCTTTTCCAAGATCAATTTCAAATCATTTTTCATTGTTGGCTCAACCTCTTCGTTTGTCATTCTTCCGGATTATCTCAACAATTCATGGAGGTGTTTCTCGTCATCATTCTCGAATTTTGAAGTCCGAAGAAGATTTCCTCTTAAATCCTTACCCGTTCTTCCAAAGATGCGTAGTTCAAGCTTAATGCCATACTCTCATAATTGTTTTAGATTGTGAGAATTCTTTTCACCCATCCGGAGTATTTCGTGAGTTCTTTCCATTTTATTCCTACGAAGGCCATCATTTTGGGTTTATTCATTCTCAGCTTTTAGCTCTCTTTCTCCAAATCTTACCGGTGAATCGTTCAAATATCCTCTAATCAGTTCATGATCTCTTGGTTCTAATGTATCTAAATCCCCTCAAGTATCTTCATTCGTTTTCCAATTCTTCCCGGTTAATTGTGCCTTTGTTACTTTCTTTTTCAATCCTTACAGTGGTTCGTTCCAGATTTCTCTTTCCTCCGTTATCATATCAAATATTCATTATTTCCAAATCCCACCTGTGGTTCCATCTATACCTTCTCAAGTTTGCGCTATATCTTTCTTAATCTTTTTTCAACGGGAATAAGTAGTATGCCAAATCCGTTGCTTGTCATCAATTTAAATTGGTGAAGGATAGGCATGACATAATTCTTATTCTTGTTTCATCCAAGTAATTAATTCCTTCTTCCGGAGATTGTTCATGATGAAGTAACTCTCGGTTCTAGTGTTCATCTTTTCTTTTCTGGAGTTTGAAGTTTTCCGCAGTATCTCATCGCGAAACTCCATCTAAATCATCGCAAGGCTTCACCTTGTGTTCTCAACTTCTCTTTCTTTGTTATCATCCTTTGATTTTATTACCGGAGTTCTCACGAAGGCTCAACATGGTGGTTCAAGAAGGATTCTTTTCATTCTTCAATTGTTCTTCAAGATTTCTCTCGAGGTGATGATCCGCCAAGCTATACTCAAAATTAAACATGGTGCTAAACACATGTTTTGTTTTGGGGAGTTCAAGCATTCTTCATCTTGCATTCCGAAGTGCAATCCTTTCTACCTTATCTTTTGAGATGGTGTTATGTCACTCTTGACAATTTCCTTCATGTTTCATGATTCATATGTTGTCAAGAATGAGGTATTTTAAATCCATCATTTTCTCTTTGTTCAAGAGATCTTTTCGACCAATCAACTTCTTCTTTGGAGTTATCTTGGTATAGATTTCACCTAAAGCCTTCCCTAAGGAATGTTGCTATTGTGGTGCTTATCAATGATCCAAGCTTTCTCCATATCCTTCTCGGTGAAAGAGGTTTTTCATCTCTTCATTGTTCTCAAGCAAGCAATTGTTTCCGTTAGTGGCCGGTTGTCACCTCATAATTTTGGGATGTTTTCCATAAGCCCACTACAAGTTTATTCGTTTCGTTGTTGGTTTTTCAACAACTCCGTTCAATTCTTCTTTGCAAGGATGCTTTCTTAGCTCAATTGTGGCAGAAGTTGGCATTTTCTCCTCCATTCTGTTATTCCAATGATCTATCTTCTATTCCTTCTTTCGGAGGCAATGTGATGTTGCTCTCTTCACCCATCATCTCATTTTATCAAGATCATGTCATTTTCATGCTTATCCATTTAACCGGCGTGTCGTGTTCTCATTCAAGTTCTTTCATCTTATCAAGTTTTGCCTCCTTCCTCAACCGGAGAGCTGTCTGAAATCTTTCTTACCCCTTGTGCCATTCTTATATTAGTTTCGAAGGTAGTGTGTTGTTGATCTCATCAAGTATCCTCTCATCTTGTCAAATTCATGTTCAATTCCTTCTATTTTCAGTCGGAGTGCTATCCAAATTATATCATTCTTATTCATTCTTATCTCGTTTCAACCAGAGTGGTTTCAATTCCTTCTTGTCCATTGTGCTCGTCATTTATGTCTTGGCAACCTTCAAGTTCCCGTAATGTTCTCGTTCCTCTTTTCTAACGGATTGTTTGCAATCTCGTTCATCTCTAATTGCTCAACCTCTCAAGGTTCGTGGTTTCACTCATTGGTCGAAGAAGCAACTTAGTTTTACCGCTTATCTTCCTCTTCCGGTGCCATCCTAGATCTCGGGACGAGATCCTCTCGTAGTGGTGGAGTGTTGTAACGCCCCGGATGCAACTTTCCATATTCGTAACTCTGACTCTTGCCATTTCCGGCTATGTGATTTATTATTTCCTCCGTGGTTGGGTTTTTGTCTGTTGTTTTGCATTTTGTTCTTGTTATGCATCTCGTCTCATAGCATCACGCGGATTGCATCGGCATCGTTTTCATAAAACTTGCATCCGTCCGGGTTTCCCCGGTTCTCTCCGTTGTTTGTTCTGAGCCCGACCACACTCGCACGCGCCCGCGGCACCTCCGAAATATTATTTTATAAGTGGCATAAAAATGTTCTCGGAATGGGTTGCAACTTGTCGTGCGGTCTTATTATAGTGTAGATAGGCCGCCTGTCAAGTTTCCTCGCATTCGGAGTCCGTTTGACTGCCCAACCGTTATATTTATAACCGCGATATAGTCGGTTTAATCGTCGGACATTTCGATCTCCGAAACTGTTGCCGGGCTCGCTTCTCTCCCCTCCGCCCAAGCACTCTCTTCACACCCCACTAACACCTCTTCTCAGCCCACTAGTTAGCCTAACCCCCCTCGCATCCGGAACCGCCCGATCGAGATCGGAGGGCTCCGAAACCCTCGTAAACCCCCTAACCCTAGCCCCTAGCCTATTTAAGCACACCCACATGCCATTTTTGGGCTTTCTCCTCCCTCCTCCTCGAAATCCGTGCCCCCAATCATCAGCCAGCCGCCTCCCACCTCCTCTCCTCCATTTCCGCGCCTCGCCTTCCCCGCGGCCCTGCCAGGCCCATCTGGGCGCCGCCGGAGCCCGCCCTGGGCCGCGACCGGGCCCGACCCCGAGCGCCCCAGCGCCTTGCCTCCTCACCCGCACCAACACCGCTCGCCGGAGCCTCGCTGCTCCCGCGCCGCAGGCCGGAGCCGCCGCCAGTGACCTTCCAGGCCGGACCTCGCCCTCGCGCCCTGCTCCTTCCTCCTTCCTCTCTTTCTCCCTACCTCACACTCTCTCTTCTCCTCGCAGTACCGCAGCGGCCGCTTGCTGTCGTCGTCGCCGTCGCCGAGTTCGTCGCCGACCTTCTCGCCCCTCCTCGGCCTCGTCCGCCGCCGGATCCGGGATCCCCGAGG
This sequence comes from Triticum dicoccoides, assembly GCF_002162155.2. Taxonomy (NCBI): domain Eukaryota; kingdom Viridiplantae; phylum Streptophyta; class Magnoliopsida; order Poales; family Poaceae; genus Triticum; species Triticum dicoccoides. The sequence goes on along the minus strand of NC_041385.1, from coordinate 646,054,942 downwards.
CCGGATCTGCCCGTTCCCGACCTCGGGGGCCTCGCCGGACCACCCCCCTGCCATCCCCGTTGAGGATCGCCGCCGTCGTCCCTCCACCTTGCCCGTGCGCGAGCAGGGCGACGACCGGCCTCCCCTCCGCGTGGGCCATGGCCCAGCTGCAGCCCAGCCGCCGGCCTCCAAGGCCCAGCTCTGGCCCAGCGGCCACCGGCTCCAGCCTCCTGCTCCTCCGAACTGGGCCGAGCCCATGGGTGAGGCCCCCCAGCCCCTCCAGATTCGGCCCATGATGTTTTTTTTCCTGCCAGGACGATTTTATCTATTTATCCAGGAATTAATGCTTTACAGAAAAGTCCCTAGAGTTCATGCATTTAATAACTCATCAACCGTGCATCGGATTAAAATAATTTATATATGTAAAATGCTCAGAAAATTGTGTAGATTAATAATATGCCATTTTCATCCATGTTTAAAATGTTTAAATTGATGTTTGCATTAATTTGCTAATATGCCATGTTAAAATGACTTATTTCATAACTAAATAATCGTAGCTCCGTTTTAAATAAACTTTATATGTAAATGGGGTGGAAAAATGCCTAGTTTAACATGGTCCACTTTATGTTGCTGTTTAACGACATTAAAATTGTGTTTAGGGCAGAACAGTACCAAATTCATAATTTGCATGTGGGGATTTCCGGAATTGTTGTTTGTTGTTCCGGCCTCACTTAAACTTGTCTAGGTAGGTAGTTTTTCATACGTTTCACCTCTTGCCATGTTTAACAACATTTAATACTGTTGTGTACCTAAATGAGAGAGGACTAAATATGTCAATGTGGTGTTTCTTCAATATGCAACTCGTTGCATATTGAGCTCCACTTAATTTGTAGTGTTGTTTGTTGCACTTTGCCATGCCATGCCTCTTTAAACCGGACATGCATCATACTTGATTGTGCATCATGCCATGATTATGCTTGTGCGTTTACCGTGTTGTTTGTTTCTTTCCGGTGTTGCTTCTTAGTTCCGGTGATGTTGCGATTGTGAGGATTCGTTCCACTACGTCCGCTTGTCTTCTTCATGGACTCGTTCTTCTTCCTAGCGGGATCTCAGGCAAGATGACCACTACCCTGGATCTCACTACTATCATTGCTATGCTAGTTGCTTCGTTCTATCGCTTTGCTGCGCTACCTATCATCTGTTTATCGAGCCATCCCACATTGCCATGAACCTCTAACCTTTGACACCTTTCCTATGCAAACCATTGTTTGGCTATGTTACCGCTTTTGCTCAGCCCCTCTTATAGCGTTGCTAGTTGCAGGTGAAGTTGAAGATTGCTCCATGGTGGACAGGATTTTGGTTGGGATATCACAATATCTCTTATATTATTAATGCATCTATATACTTGGTAAAGGGTGGAAGACTCGGCCTTTTGCCTAGTGTTTTGTTCCACTCTTGCCGCCCTAGTTTCCGTCATACCGGTGTTATGTTCCCGGATTTTGCGTTCCTTACGCGGTCGGGTGATTTATGGGACCCCCTTGACAGTTTGCTTTGAATAAAACTCCTCCAGCAAGGCCCAACCTTGGTTTTACCTTTTGCCTCACCACCACCTACCCTTTCCCTTGGGTCGGCCAACCCGAGGGTCATCTTTATTTTAGCCCCCCGGGCCAGTGCTTGTCTAAGTGTTGGTCCGAACTGAGCCGCCTGCGGGGCCCCCTCGGGGCAACTCGAGGTCTGGTTTTACTCGTAGCCTGTCTCATCCGGTGTTGCCCTGAGAATGAGATATGTGCAGCTCCTATCAGGATTGTCGGCGCATCGGGCGATCTTGCTGGTCTTGTTTTACCATTGTCGAAATGTCTTGTAAACCGGGATTCCGAGTCTAATCGGGTCTTCCTGGGAGAAGGTCTATTCCTTCGTTCATCGCGAGAGCTTGTCATGGGCTAAGTTGGGACACCCCTGCAGGGTATAATCTTTCGAAAGCCGTGCCTGCGGTTATAGGCAGATGGGAATTTGTTAATGTCCGGTTGTAGATAACTTGACACCAGATCCGAATTAAAACGCATCAACCGCGTGTGTAGCCGTGATGGTCTCTTCTCGGCGGAGTCCGGGAAGTGAACACGGTTTCTGTGTTATGTTTGACGTAAGTAGGAGTTCAGGATCACTTCTTGATCATTACTAGTTGACGACCGTTCCGCTTGTTCTCTTCTCGCTCTTATTTGCGTATGTTAGCCACCATATCATGCTTAGCCGCTGCTGCAGCCTCACCACTTTACCCCTTCCTTTCCCTTTAAGCTTTGCTAGTCTTGATACCCATGGTAATGGGATTGCTGAGTCCTCGTGGCTCACAGATTACTACAACAACAGTTGCAGGTACAGGTTATGCGATGATCATGACGCGAGAGCGATGCTTGCTTGCGTTGAGTTCTTCTTCTACTTCTTCGATCAGGGGATAGGTTCCAGGTCGGCAGCCTGGGCTAGCAGGGTGGATGTCGTTTGAGTTTCTGTTTGTGATTTATCCGTAGACGGATGATGCTATTATGTATTGTGATGTTGTATTCGTGTGGCATTGTATGCCTTATGTATGTATCCCCATCTATTATGTAATGTTGATGTAATGATATCCACCTTGCAAAAGCGTTTCAATATGCGGGTCTATCCTTGGTGGGACCTTCGAGTTCCTTTTGGATAGGGTCGCATATTGGGCGTGACAGTCCCTCTCGCTGCCGTCCTCCGTCCTGCGCGGGTGATGCAGCTCAGGAGGTGCCTCCGCACACTCCTCCCCAAGAAGGCGCCCTGACTCCAAGGCGCGCGGCCCCTGGACGAGACCCACCACGTCCAGCACCCGCGCGACAAGAAAGGAGCTGCCAAGAAATCCCTCGACCCTAAGAAGGTGCTCGCGTGCTTCCTGCACCGGCATGTCATGACCGCATCCCTGCGCCGGCGCGTCAAGACCCCGCGTTGCCCCTGGCAGTGGCGCGCGGGAATCCCCAGGAGCAAGCCCCGCGTCAGCAAAGAGCTGCGGCGGCCACCGTAGGTTGCCGCGCTTTCACCATCGAGCTACGCAGTGTCGCCTGGCCGGGCAAGTTCAAGCCAGATCTGCCTCCTCACTATGACGGCACTGCCGACCCCGCGGAGTTCCTACAGCTCTATGAGCTGCGCATCGAAGCGGCCAACAGAGATGAAAAGGTCATGGCGAATTGGTTTCCCATGGCGCTCAAAGACGGTGCCCGCACCTGGCTCCTGAACCTGCCTCCCGGCATGATCTCCTCCTAGGACGAGATGTGCATCCGCTTCATCGCCAACTTCCAAGGCACTCGCGACCGTCCTCTAGTCGTGGGTGACCTGCGCTGCATCAAGCAGCAACCCGGAGAGACACTGCAGAAGTACATCCAGTGCTTCAACAACGCTCGCCTCAAGATTCCCAAGGTAACTGCGGAGGCCATCATCTCAGCGTTCTCTGATGGCGTCCGTGACGTCAAGATGATGGAGGAACTGGCGATCCACGAGGATCTGTGCACATCTCTGGAGCTGTTCAACCTGGCGACCAAGTGCACGAGGGCTGAGGAGGGACGCCTCTCCCTTCTCGAGCTTCTAGCCGCTGACCCAGAAGAGAAGAAAGCCAAGGCCAAGGACGTGAAGCGCAAAGGAGCAGCTGTGCTCGCAGCAGAGCAAGATACGAAGCATAGTAGGGACCAGCCAGAGTCATCCAAGGGCAGTCGGTACTGCGTGTACCATGACCTCCACACCCGCAATACCAACGAATGCCAGGAGCTCAGGGCCGTGCGAGAAGGACGTGTCGGTCGACGCCCCGAACGCAACGATCGGGGTTATGGCCGAGGAGGAGGAAGAGGTGGAGGACGATGGGACGACCGTGGCCCAAGCCAAGGGTGGCGTGACCGGCCTCGCGAGGTGAATCCAGGAGCCGCATGCTATCACTTGCATCTTGGGCGGTGCCTAGGCCCCAACCTTTCAGCGCATCTTCAAGGAGTTTGCTCGCGAGGTGAATGCAGTCCTCCCCAAGCTCAAGGCCACGCACCCTCTCAGGTGGTCCACGTGCGCCATCACATTCAGCTCAGCGGATCAACTCAAGTGTGTGGCAACAGCCGGTGTCCTCCCAATGGTCTGTTCCCTAGTCATCAGCAATGTGCAAGTTACCAGGACCCTCATCGATGGCGGCGCAGGACTCAACATTCTGTCCGTCGAGACGTTCAACAATCTCCAAGTGCCATATGACCAGCTTCAGCCGACCAAGCCTTTCTCAGGAGTCACTAACGGCTCCACCACTCCGATAAGGCAGGTCCGCCTCCCTGTCACCTTTGGACAGCGCAAGAACTACCGTACCAAGCTCATCAACTTCGACGTTCCCCACATTCGCCTGCCGTACAATGCCATCCTTGGGTATCCAGCCCTGGCCAAGTTCATGGCAGTGACTCACCATGGCTACAATGTCCTCAAGATGCTGGGAAGTGGCGGAGTCATCACGGTCCCCTGTGAAGAGAAGGATGCGGTGTGCTCTCTCGAGCGTGCCTTCCAAGCCGCATCAATTGAGGACCCAGACAGCAAGAGTGGGAACCTTCCCGAGGCAGCTCCCAAGAAGAAGAAGACATCACCCAGCTCAAGGCCTCAGGAGGCACACACCTCCGCTGGCACCGCGCCGGGATCCGCGCCCACCCACGGGGTGCCTCCCTCCGTTGCATAGGAAGGCGCGCCCGACGCACTCCTCGGGCAAGGCTCGGGGGCTCTCTCCTGGAGGGCCATTGACCTTGCCAAGATCACGGGGGAGGCGCTTGGGTACCACTTGGAGGCGTGCTTCACGGCACGTTTCCCTCAGGAAGGCATGAGGCAAGGAGCGCCCAACTCTCAGGAGTTCGTCACCAAGATCACTCAGGAGCTGCGGGAGTCGAGAATCATGCGCGGCAGCCGCCGCCTACCTGGCGTAGATCCCCATCCCGGCGAGGATGGCGGGCTGCGCGTCTGCATTGACTACCCAGGGCTCAATCCAGTTGCGTCTCAGGAGCGTTTCTGGCCTTCGCACGCGGGACGCTGCGAGGGTCCACCTCACAGCTATGTTCGCATGCCTTTCAGCCTGCCGAACATGGCTGCTGCTCACCAGCGCCTGATGAGGAGCATTCTGGAGGCTCAGGTGGCCAGGCACCGCATGTTCCTGGAGGAGATGGAGATGGACCTTGCCAAGCCGCCCGGTCCTCCAGAGCCTCCCGAGGCTCAGGACTCCGAAGGCTCGTGAGGATTGGCTTCTTCACCGCGCGTCGTCAGCTACTCCAACACTCGCCCTGCAATGATATCAGGTGACATCTTTCGAGTTTCATTTCAGCTGGGAGCGCCCTCAGGGCTGCATCATTCCCAGGTCGCGTGGGTCTGTCCCCGCGGCATGTATCCATTTCGCTTATGTCTTTAGCTTACCTTGTTGGGGCGCCCCTCGGGCTGCATCATCCCCAAGCTGCTCGGGCCTGACCCAGGGGCACGTGCCTTTCCTACATCTATCTAAGTTGGATTGTCTTTTCAGGCTTAACCTGCTTGTGATAATCGTCTGCTTGATTGACACCTACTTTTGGAGCCGCTCGCTTTGGCACGGCGCTTGTGCATGGGTCCGTCCCTGCAACGTCGACAAATCTGAGTGTCGAGCTCTGGCCGCGGCAGCCCTGCAAGGCGCTACCAAACCAGGCCCTCAGTGCTCTCATCACTCCCTCAGAGCAACCAATGGCTGGCCGACAATCATAATGGCAGTCCCTATTTTCCTCGTGTTGGTTTAGAGGGTCCGCCTAAGGAATAGCATGGGGGTAGGCCTTTGCGAGATCCCCACCCCCGTGCGAACCGCTTGCACGTTAAAAGGGGGGCGCCTGAGAATCACGCCTCAGGTGCTCTTACTGCCTCTCTAGCCCTCACCCCCTGGCCTTGTCCATGGCATCACGACCTGGCATACCAGCGGCGGATGAGCTCGCTCGAGGGCCGGGACCTGAGGACATAGAGCACGAAGGAGAGTGCGGGGAAGAGAGGACAAGCTCACGAAGGCCTGACCCAGCAACATCCCAGCTGCCGACACGCATGTCTGGCACCTCGCTAAGGAACGACTCCAAGCTCCCGAGATAAGTCACGCTCCTGGAACAACTAATCAACGCAACACCAAACCCTCACTTAATGCGCTCTGTGACGGCGATGTTGCTTTTGTTTCTCGCCCAGTGGCGGCTGCTTGAGCGCTAACGGGGACCTCCTGAGCATCGCGCCTTAGGGGCTCTTACTAGACCTCGGGCCGCTCACCTCCTGGCCTTGACCACGGCATCGTGACTTGGCATACCAGCGACGGCTGAAGCCTGCCTGGGGACCGGGACCTGTCAGCGTAGAGCACCAAGGCCTCGTGAGGTTAGAAAGGGGGAACCGAGCCGAGACAGGACAAGCATCTTGCACCACTCGATAATAAGGATGATATCAACAAAATACATTGCAGACGCTTTACATGCCCCTACGGGGTATTTCCTTGATTCCTCGCAGGGAACAAAAGGTGCAAATCCTAAGGAGCCTAGCTACACGCGCCTCTGCGGCCGACGCCATCATCAATAGTGGGCCACGAGGGGCCGGCGCCAACCCCATCCAGATCAGCCGCGCCGGCGGCCTGATGCAGCAACTCTGCTCCGGGCGCGGCGCGAGCTCGGGGGCTCGTAGCTGTCGTCGCTCATCTCCGGAGTCACGAGGAGCTCGAGAGAGTCGCTGGACCCTCCGGCGTCTCTGCTGCTACCAGAGGAGCTGCTGAGGAAGCGGGTGGCAGGCCTAGCCCTTGCCACTTTGATGCCCCGACCGCCTTCCCTGGGGCAGCACTCCAGCCGGCGTCCTTCCGCGTCGAAGACCATGAAGATCATCAAGGAGGTGCCATCATATTTGAAATGAATCATGAAGGCGCCCCCTGTTTGGCAGACCCGGGCGTTCTCGCCCCAGCTTCGGGTCATGTAGACTTTGCCCGGAGCGACAACCTCGACCTCCGCTCCGGTCGCAGGAGTGCTGCAATCGGCGTGCTGCAGCCAAAGCTCGAGAGGCCCCCTCGGCGGCATCTCGAAGGCAAAACAAGGAGGAAAGCGAATCTAGGAGCTTGGAGGGATGGTGGCGTGAAGCACGAGCTCGCGAGAGGAGTCCAGCATGGACTACAGGGGCGATGACACGGACCGCCGTGATCCGTCGGTGTCGTCGGCGGCGCGGGCGGTGCTGCTCGGTGTCTTCTTCCCTAGGGCCCTTAGCCCGGGCATACAAAGGTGCAGAAACCCAGGTGGTGGCCGCTCGTACCAAGGCCTTGACGTCTCCTTCCGAGCGACCTCGTCACGGAGGCCAGGGACCGGCCGCTTCTTCAGTAGAAGAGGGTCGGGCCCCTCTTGGGGGGCCTTTCCTTTCTCCTCAGCTGAGAACCAGGGGATCGGCGCCATTGTCGTCAAGATGGAAGAAGGAGCGAAGAAAGAAGAGATGGACTGTGGGGGCTCACGCCCCTCCGTACTTATAGTTCAAAGGAGGCCAACCGTCGGCCTCCATGATCGCAGGTAATCATGACTCATTTCTGCATGCAGGGACTTGTCAAGTTGGGCAGTTGCCGAGGCAGCATGGGGAAGCGGAGACGCCCATGTCCAATCAACTGCCACACGGCGCCCAAGGCCGCAGGCTGTTGGGGCCCGTAGCGCTCCGCACTTGCCCCTTCGCTTCTCTGCTAAGCCAAGTCCGACCGCGCCTTGGGCCCGAGTGCTACTGTTGGTGTTCTAGAACGGGGTTCCCCAGACATGCCTACCTGCGGCCTGCGGCGTGGCTCAAGTGGTGGCCCAGTATGGCCCATCTTCATCAACTCAAGCTCAAGACCCTCGCGAGGGGCCAAGCCTCGCGGGGAAGACGATGCAAGGCTTCCTCAGGAGCGGCCTCACCAGGCAGGCTCGCGAGGAGGCGGAGACATCAAGGCAGGGGTACCTCGCGAGGTGCTCCTGATGCAAGCTATGACGATCGAGACCAGGCGGGCGCCAGGCGGGCGTAGCCTGCGCAGTGTCCTTGTTTCCTCTTTGGTGCAAAGTGGGCAAGCACAGGCATGGAGTACCGACGCATCAGGCAAATGTTACCATTTCGGTGCAATGAGACCAAGACCAGCAGAGCGGCAGGACGGAGGTCATCGTGGAGCCCAAGACGGCGTCATCGCCAGTGCCTTTGGCAGCCGAAGACCAACTTTTGTCAGGATAACTTGTACTAGATGTTCCCCTTCAAAATGGCCATTGTTGGCGCCCTTCCCGCTCAATATTTGGGAAAAGGACCAGGGCCTCTATAAATAGGGCTAGCCACCACAGTAGAGGGATGGAGTGATCATCTCATAGAGAGCTTTGAGAATCCTTCTCAAGTAGATACCACAAGAACACCTCTCGCGAGGTTGTTCTTCCCTTGTACTGTTCATCATCAACCCCCGAGGCAATCCACCACACCACACACTGGAGTAGGGTATTACACCACAACGGTGGCACGAACCAGTATAAATCTTGCGTCCCTTGTGATGTTCATCATTTAGCTTAGATTCTCGGCGAGGCGTTCAGACGTGGATCGGTAGGGGGAAGATCTTCGCGCGCACCCCAGAGTTCGAACCTTAAGGGTTTTGCCGGAACCCGATATCCGACACTGGCGAAGCTGGGTCGACCACGAGCAGCGTCGAGAAAGTCGATGGTGATAGGCGGAGGCAAGAGAAGTGTGAAAGGATCGATATAGTTGACTAGAGGGGGGTGAATAGGCAACTAACAATTTTTAGCTTTTCTTTACCAAATTAAACTTTGCATCAAAGTAGGTTGTCTAGATATGCAACTAGGTGCGCAACCTATATGATGCAACAACAACAAGCACACTAGCAAGCAAGGGATACACCACAAATAAGCTTGCAAAAGTAAAGGCACGAGATAACCAAGAGTGGAGCCGGTGAAGACGAGGATGTGTTACCGAAGTTCCTTCCTTTTTAAGGGAAGTACGTCTCCGTTAGAGTGGCATGGAGGCACAATGCTCCCCAAGAAGCCACTAGGGCCACCGTATTCTCCTCACGCCCTCACACAATGTGAGATGCTGTGATTCCACTATTGGTGCCCTTGGAGGCGGCAACCGGAACTTTACAAACAAGGTTGGGGCTCTCTCCACAACTAAATTGGAGGCTCCCAACGAAACCACGGAGCTTCACCTCAATAGAATATGGCTCCGAGGTGACCTCAACCGTCTAGGGTGCTCAAGCACCCAAGAGTAACAAAATCCACACAAGAAAGTATGGGGGAAACAAATATCCTTTGGTGGAAGTGTAGATCTATGTCTCCTCCTTCAATCCCTAGCACATCAACAAGTTTGAGTGGCTAGAGAGAGAGATCGAGCAAGAGAGCTCGAGTAGCAGTAACGGTTGAGTGAGAGAGGTAAGAGGTAAATGTGGTAGGTGGAAGAAGTACCCTTATATAGCAACCCTAAAAATCCAACCGTTACTGTGTTTTCTGTACTACAGCGGTACAACCGCTCCTTGTCCCGGTACAACCAGGACTCACGGTTTACATGCAGAACCCTACCAGGCGGTACAACCGGTCGACTAGGCGGTAGTACTGGTTTAAGAGGACAACCAGACCAACCGCCCAGCCACCGCTCAACCACCGCATAGAAACAGTAAGGAGTCACCCCTGAGTGCGGTAGTGGAGCGGTACAGGACCAGTGCAACCGCGTGGCCTTGAGGTCTCGGGTGGCTAAGTCCTGAGCGGTAGAACCGCTCCGGGCACCGGTGGTACCGGTACGACCGGACCAACCGGGCCACCACCGCCCGAGTACCGCATCAAAACAGAAGTCTAATCGGTACTTGGGCGGTACTTGGCCGGAACAACCGTCGTAGTCTTTGCTGAGCATGGTGGCGGTACCACTGCCCAGAAGCAGCGGTACAACCGCTCGATCAAGACAGGTAAGCGTCAAGAACCAGTGGTACAACCGCTCCAGAGAGCGGTACAACCGCTGGGAAGCCACAGAAGCGGTAGGATAAGCAGGGAAAAGCTCTCTATCACAACTAAGAAAGGCAAGAGAGGGGAGAAGCAAGTGTACGTGAGAATATTGTCCCAACACCTTCCAATGAGAATTACCTCTTGATAGAACGGGTTCCCTACGACCAAAGAGATAAAAAGCTTAGACAACACCGTCTTCGGTCTTTTCCTTCCAGAGAGAAACTCAATCCAAAGATGGCCTAACCACCGAGAACCTGAAGCACTTTAGCACAAGATTAGACCAACAAAGGGTTGTCATCATCATCCAAAACACAAAGTAGGGAAATGCCCTTACAATATCCCCCTTTTTGGTGGATGATGACAACAACACGATTTGCAAGAGAGAAGTCTAGAAAAGGTAGACGGGACTCCCCATAGATGTGTGCCCCAAATTGAGAAGAGTATTTGAGAGCACTCATTGGGGACGAGACTCCCCCTAGATTTTATAGACTCACCACTCCTACTTGACATGTGAAGGTAAGCAAAAGGACCATACTAAGAAGGTAGGGAAATAATGAATAAAGCAACAATATCACTGATAAGGAAGATATATAGATAGATAAACGCATGTCTTACACCATGCATGAAGAGATAAGCAACAAGGTTCACAAGCCAAAGTTCAACCACATGAACGAAAGGAGACGAAATAAAAGTACAAACCCTGTCGGCGTTCTGGGAACGGGTGTCCCCAGACTTGCTTGCCTGCAGCCTGCGGCGTGGCTTAAGTAGTGTCCCATTGCGGCCCATCTTCATCAACTCAAGCTCAAGACCCTCGCGAGGGGCCAAGCCTCGTGGCGCGGACGACAGGAAGCATCCTCAGGGCTAGCCTCGTCAGGTTGTCTCGCGAGGTGGCAGAGAGATCAAGGCAGGGGTACCTCATGAGCTGCCTGTGACGCAAGCCATGACGATCAAGGCCAGCGGGCGCCGGCCTGCGCAGTGTCCTTATTTCCCCTTTGGTGCAAAGGGAGCAAGCACAGGCCAAGGCATTAGGCAAAGACTACCATTTCGGTGTAACAAGACCAAGACCAGCAGAACGGCAGTATGGAGGTCACCGTGGAGCCCAGGACGGTGTCATCATCAGAGTCTTTGGCAGGCGAGGACCAACTTTAGTCAGGATAAGTGTACTAGATGTTCCCCTTCAAAATGGCCAATTGTTGGCGCCCTTCCCACTCAATATTTGGGAAGAGGACCATGGCCTCTTACTCTATATATAGGACTAGCCACCATAGTATAGAGGCATATGGAATCGACCCCTCCAAAGGGCAACACCACCACAAGAACATCCCTCACGAGGCTGTTGTTCCTTTGTACTGTTCATCATCAGCCCCAGAGGCAATCCACCACACCACAAAAAAGAGTAGGGTATTACACCACAACGGTGGCCCGAACTAGTATAAAACTTCCATCCCTTGTGTTGTTCATTGTGTAGCCTAGATCCTTTGCGAGGCGACGACACGTGAGTTGGTAGAGGAGAGATCTCCACGCGCACCCTAGAGTTCGAACCTCAAGGGTCTGCCGGAACCCGCAATCCGACATTTGGCGCGCCAGGTAGCGGTGCGCCGGAATTGTGTCCTCCATCGTCCATGCCTGACGCTCGGCGAGCCTGCACCGAGCGTCGGGCTGCTCTCACTGCCCATGTCGCCCAGACGGACCCTGTCGGCGGGCCTCCCCGTTGTTCCCCGTCGCCTGCCGCCCACGCCGCCACCGGTCCGACAGGGAACGAGTAGCAGGCATTGTCGCTGCATCCCTCGGTGCAGCGGGAAGGCCGCACCGCTACCCCGTCACTGACTCCAGCGGGCTCGTCATCGCACGCTCGTCACGCTCCCGCGGACGCGCATGCCGCGCTGCTCCTGGCACGTGAGCTCTTGCACTACCGCCTAGTCGACGACCTCTACGATGAGTGGCTTGCCTGCATCACCGAGCTCGTCAGCATCGTAGGGGGCTACCCTGCGCCTTCCCTCTAGCTGCACCGCCCTCCGTCCTGTGCAGGCAACGCAGCTCCGGAGGCGCCTCCACCGCCTCCCCCTCAAGAAGGCGCCCTGACCCCAAGGCGCGCGGCACCTGGACAGGACCCACCGCGTCTAGCGCCCGCGCAGCAAGAAAAGAGCTGCCAAGAGATCCCTCGCCCTCAGGAAGGTGCTCGTGTGCTGCGTGCACCGGCACGTCATGACCGCGCTCCTGCTCCAGCACGCCAAGACCCCGTGCTGCTCCTGGCAGCAACGCGCGGAGACCTCCAGGATCAAGCCCTTCGTCACCAAAGGCCCCCTGTGGCCACTGCAGGCTGGGGTGCCTTCACCGCCGAGCTGCGTAGCGTGGCCTGGCTGGGCAAGTTCAAGCCGGATCTGCCTCCACGCTACGACGGCACTGCAGACCCTGTGGAGTTCCTCCAGCTCTATGAGTTGGGCATCGAGGCGGCCAATGGAGACGAAAAGGTCATGGCAAACTGGTTTCCCATGGCGCTCAAGGATGGCGCCCGTACATGGCTCCTCAACTTGCCTTCTAGCACGATCTCCTCCTGGGACGAGATGTGCACTCGCTTCATCGCCAACTTCCAGGGCACTCGTGACCGGCCCCCGGCCATGAGTGACTTGCGCCGCATCAAGCAATAGCCAGGAGAGACCCTGCAAAAGTACATCCAACGCTTCAACAATGCCCGCCTCAAGATCCCAGGGTGACTGAGGGGGCCATCATCTCAGCCTTCTCCGGTGGCGTTCGAGACATCAAGATGAAGGAAGAGCTAGCAATCCACGAGGACCTATGCACCTCTCTGGAGCTGTTCAACTTGGGAACCAAGTGCGCCAGGGCCGAGGAAGGATGTCTCTCCCTTCTCGAGCTTCCAACTACTGATCCGGAGGAGAAGAAGCCCAAGGTCCAGGAGGTGAAGCGCAAAGGAGCAGTTGTGCTCGCAGTTGAGCCAGACACCAAGCGAGGCAGGGATCAGCCGGAGTCGTCCAAGGGCAGCCGGTACTGCGTGTACCATGACCTCCATACCCACAACACCAACGAATGCTAGGAGCTCAGGGCTATGCGAGATGAACGTATCGGCCGACGCCCCAAGCGCAACGATCGGGGCTATGGCCGACGAGGAGGAAGAGGTGGAGTGACCGACCTCGCGAGGACAGCTGGCAGGACCAGCCTCGCGAGGGAGGTTGGAGGGATCAGCCTCGTGAGGATCGCCCACAAGGCAATGTTTGCCTCCTCCACTGCCACCACCGTCGAGGAAGAATGAAGACCAGCATCAGGACGAGGGTGCTGGGGGCTTCCATGAGCCGAGCGCAATTGCTTGCATCCTAGGTGGAGCTCAAGCCCCGGCCTCTCAGCGCATCTTCAAGCAGTTTGCTCGCGAGGTGAATGCAGTGCTCCCAAAAACCGAAGCCTCGCGCCTCTCAGCTGGTCCACATGTGCCATCATGTTCAGTTCAGGGGATCAACTCAAGTGCGCAGCAACAGCTAGTGTCCTCCTGATGCTCTGCTCCCCTATCATCAGCAACGTGCAGGTCACCGGGACCCTCATCGATGGTGGAGCAGGACTCAACATTCTATCTGTCGAAACTTTCAACAATCTCCAAGTGCCATATGATCAGCTTCAGCCAACTAAGCCCTTCTTAGGAGTCACTGACCATTCAACCACCCCGATAGGGCAGGTCCGCCTCCCTATCACCTTCGGACAGCGCAAAAACTACCGCACTGAGCTCATCGACTTTGACATCGCCCACATTCGCCTGCACTACAACTCCATCCTTGGATATCCGGCCCTGGCCAAGTTTATGGCGGTGACTCACCATGACTAAAATGTCCTCAAGATGGCAGGGAGCAGTGGAGTCATCACAGTCCCCTGCGAGGAGAAGGATGTAGTGTGTTCTCTCAAGCGTGCCTTCCAGGTCGCGACAATCGAAGACCCAGATCACAGGAGCGGGGGCCTTCTCGAGGAAGTTCCTAAGAAGAAGAAGACATCACCTAGTCTGAACCCTCAGGAGGCAGGCACCTCCAGGGGCCCCGCGCTAGGATCTGCATCCGTCCAAAGGGCGCCTCCCTCTGTCGCATAGGAAGGCGCGCCCGGTGCCCTCCTCGGGAAAGGCTCGGGGGCTCTCTCCTGAAGGGCCATCGACTTTGCCAAGGTCATGAGGGAGGCGCTTGGGCACCACTTGGAGGCGTGTTTCAAAGCATGTTTCCCTCAGGATGGTGTGAGGCAAGGAGGGCCAAACCCTCAGGAGTTCATCGCAAGAAACACTCAGGAGCTGCAGGAGTCAAGAATCATGCGCGGCAGCCCCCGCTTACCCGCCGTAGCTCCCCATCCAGGCAAGGATGGTGGACTGCACGTGTGCATCGATGTACCAGGGCTCAACCGAGCCGCATCTCAGGAGCGCCTCTGGCCCTCGCATGTGGGATGTTGCGAGGGTCCACCCCACAGCTACGTTCGCATGCCTCTCGGTCTGCCGAACGCGGTCGCCGCTCATCAGCGCCTGCTGAGGAGCATTCTAGAGGCTTAGGAGGTCAGGCATTGCGGAGTCCTGGCGAAAATGGAGATGGTCCTTGAAGAGCCGCCTGTGCCCCCAGAACCTCCTGAGGCTCTGGGCCCCCGGGGATCATGAGGATCGGCTTCCACACCATGCTCCGTCCGCTACCTCAACATTCCTTCATCTCCAACGGTATCAGGTGACACCTTTCAAGTTCCATTTCAGCTGGGAGCGCCCCCAGGGCAGCATCATTCCCAGGCCGCGTGGGTTCGTCCCTGCGGCATGTATCCCTTTTGTTCATGTCTTTAGGTTACCTTGTTGGGGGCGCCTCTCGGGCTGCATTATCCCCAAGCCGCTCGGGCCTGACCCAGTGGTGTGTATCGCACCAGCATCTATCCAGGTCGTGTATTTGGCCCGCCATGATTATTAACTGATGCCTCCAATGGCGCCCCTTTTCCTTCATGCTAACCGCTTGCACGCTAAAAGGGGGGCAACTGAGCATCGCGACTCACGGGCTCTTACTGGCTCTCCAGCCCTCACCTCCTGGGCTTGTTCACGGCATCGCGACCTGGCATACCAGCGACGGCTGAGCTCGCTCAAGGGCCGGGACCTGAGAACGTAGAGCGTTGCCATCTAATCAATCCCGCAGGAAGGCACTACAAACAAGGCCCAGAGCCAGGCGCAACCCGCCTTGAGGTAGGGCCCCGTGAGTCCCGCGCTGGCTCACGGCTGCCCAGATACACCTTGTCAAGCCCTACCGTGCCGGTCACGTGTCAGGGCGGGGCTGTACACGCCCCGGGGGCTCCTCCCGGAGGACGGCCCCCTGCCACGTATCAGTGGAAGCACCATGCTCCGCGCTGGCTGACGACACTGCCGAGGAGCGGCTATGCCCGTACACATACGGAAGCGCTATGCTCCGCGCTAGTGATAAACAACTAAGGACGACCCACGACCGCATCAACCTCAGGGAGCCCAGAGCTCAGTGTCCGGCCCTACCGTAACGCCTCCCCTCGGGAGCGCCACGCGAGGGGGCTGGACACGGGGGCTACGTCCGGGTCACGCCCGGGCGCATGCCACCCAGCCAGGCCCCTCGGGCCTGGTTCATCGTGCGCCACTCCCCGAGCGGAGCCAAGGTACGAAGACCGTTTGATTGTCAAGGGGGACTCCTGAGCATCACGACTCAGGAGCCTAACTGGTCACGTAGTCCCTCACTCCTTGGTCTCGTCCTGGTTTCCGGTCGGGGCTAACGGCGGCTGAGGTATGCGCGGGGCCGGACCCTGCCGATGTAGAACGACAAATCCACTCCTATGTTTCCCTTTCCTACTTGTTGTTCGCGCGTCAAGGGGGACTCCTGAGCATCGCGACTCAGGAGCCTAACTGGTCACGTAGCTCCTCACTCCTTGGCCCCGTCCTGGTTTTCGGTCGGGGCAAACGGCGGCTGAGGTATGTGCGGGGCCGGGCTCTACCGACGTAGAACGCAAGCAACTAGGAAGGAAAAACGCAAATCTATTATATAATTAAGACAAGAGGCAAACAAGCCATTATGTTCATCCATACAGATTAAATTATCTAGGCCATTAATTTTAGTTATAAACGGCCGAGATCTAAAGATATAAGCGTTACATACAAATATTGTGTACATGCATTGGTTTGGACAAATAAAGTCTGTCACGTACGTATCCACTACTATGGAAAGTACAACCACGATTATGTGTAGGGGAAGGACACCTATAGATTTTCAACGCCATCACGTACAAATATGGAAGCAAACCCCTGTTTTGGATGCTAATACTACGAGAAAAATCATAAGAGGAAGCCACGCTACACATGGGCAACCTGCCCCTTCTTGCCCATTAGAGAGGATTCCTTTGTACCGAGAGATTTCATTGACTTCCCGTAAAAAAGACATCCTTGCTTGGCTCTCCCAATCCATGCCGACTCGCAGCCATGACCTCCTCGACACGCAGCACTTCCCTGATTCGCCTTCTTCAATGGAGCGCGGCAGCCTCTGGCGCCTTCTTCAATCAAGCACGACACCCTCTCGCCATGTCGTAACGGGTGAATCAACGGGGTCGTAGGTCGACTATGAACATCTCCGGTGAGGCTTCCATCTCCAGCTACCCTATTTATTTCTCTCGAGGGACACGCATCACCTATTCGTCTGAGTACTTCCACCCATTACCTCGAGGTATCCTAATTCGATTTGACATAATCCAACTGGCATTTGACAACGTTGATGACGAATCAATTTTTTGATGTCAGTAGGTCCCGTTTGTAACTTTGCAATCAAATTTTTGTAGGTATGATTCTTAGATCATGCAATCTCCACAGCCTCTATGTACGTCAGCTGATTATATATAGTTTATTAATGGGTTGCATTCGGGTTACTTTCTGCAGGATTGGTGATCTACAAGAAAATTCTATTCTTGCAGCAGTTAATGTTGACTCAATTCCCTATCCTAGATTGAGAAGCCTCTCATTTACTCTGATATGTTCGCTAGGAGCCATGCACTCACGGTTTCTCTGAATTGTTCACTAGCTGCTCGATGAAAAGCCTACTAAATCTAACATTTTCTTCTTATGTACTAGGTTTAAGGTGGAATTGGAGGAGAATTTGTGCACCAGCCTCAGACTCATCAATGTTGGTCTAACCATAGGGCGCAAATAGATTTGTAATAATGCAACCGCTATGATGTTTTATTAGACAAAGAGGACGTCGACGGTCTGCAGTCAGAAGTAATTAGATTTGATCATCAAGTGTGAGAGATGGCAAGATAATGGTGCCATGGTGGTATGTATGTACTGTTGTTTGCACCTAGACACTATGTGTTCTGTTATGCAAACAAGAAATAAAGAATCTAGCTAATCCATGTACGTAGAAATATATGAGTCTGTTGTTAACATTGAGTTTGAATTTTTATCCATTAGCCGGTGCCAGGTTTATGCAAAGGAAATGAGAAGTTAAGTATTGGAGATGATGTTCTGCTTAATTACCATTTTCATATTGGAGAATATATGTCTGCAAGAATATGTATATCTTTTTATTATAAAGGGTTATTGAGATATGAATACAATGCAACAGGAAGTTTTCAGATACTTGCAAATATTGGATCCTCAGCATGAACCCTTTATTTGTGTGTGGTCCTGCTTTGTGCCCCTGTTGGGTGTAGACCTGTGTGTGAGTGTGTGAACCTTTGTACTGTTGGCTTGGGCTAGTGCTTTATATATAAAGCGGGGCGAAAGCCTTTTTCGGTAAATATTGGATCCACCCATTTTGGACATTTGGCGGTCTGACTAAGATCTAACTATTTGTAAGTCACAACATACAGTTTTTAACTCCTACAACTTGATGTTAAAAAGCTGCTCTTCGCTTGCCTCCTGCATGCTTCATATGCTTAGTAGAATGCTATTTAAATTGATTTGTTCCCTTTCTCTATCATCTAATTTTTGTTCCCGGACTGGTTAAGTGCAAATTTCATAGATCAGAGACCCTGAGTAGTAGAAATATACCTTCAGGTCCATGTAGCATGCCCATTTTTTGAGATATGTAGCATGCCCTTCATGGTATAGGTGGTACAACCAAAGTGGTTGATTGATGATTTTCCTTGCCTTCAACATGTAAGAAGAAATGTTTTCTCTATGTATGTCAAACCACTAGATGTTTCATAATTGGATTGTTAAATTGCATTGAACTTTTTCGTTTATACTCCCTCCGTTCCGAATTACTTGTCTTGGATTTGTCTAGATACGGATGTATCTAGACTCATTTTAGTGCTAGATACCTCCGTATCTAGATAAATCCAAGACAAGTAATTCGGAACGGAGGGAGTAATATGCTTTTTTATTCGATGAATGTCTTCATAAGCACAATCTGTAACCACGGCTATACCAATGGTTTATGATATTCTTCCAAACTGAAAATAAGGCCATTCACAACATGCAACGCTTCTTCAAAAGTACATTTGTATTGGCCATTGTAGTTTAGTAACAATAAAAAAAAGTTAATCATACTTCCACAGTAAATGCAATGAACGTTACTGGCATTTTTTTTACCCTGACACGAGCTTTGCTAATTACCGTACATGCAGTTTCTTTTTTCTTTTATTTGACCTGCTCATGTGCATTAGGAGATCTTCAAAGGACCACTAGAAGGATATAAATGTATGCAAATGACGCTACTTTCTTATTGAAGAAAATGATTTCATAGATATCTAGATAATAAGAGGGGTTGTCTTTTCATTTGTGAGAAAACATAATTTACCTTTCTGGTCATAATTGTTGGAATGGCTACCTTCAATCCGTAGTGCCACCTAAAGATCGAGATCATGTAAGACATATGTCTGATCAGGTCCAATAGCAGGTTTAGTGAGCACCACAAACCAATCCGTTAGCGTCCATTTCTCATATGCGAATAGGCTTAGTTAAAGACCAATATATATTTTCCTATCAAACCTATAGCCTAGGAAAATACTTGCTATCAGTAAAGGTCATAAGATGCACATGCTTCTCGCTGAAATCTTTAAAGATTTACGAGACAATCTGATCCATTATAGATAACTTTCTTTTCCATTAACATCCGATAGATTTTTCTGTTTTACAAAATCAAAATATGTATATTTTCTGTGAAGGTTAATATGGTTGTTGTATTTTCTACAAAAAATGCCCATGCAGGCACATGGGTCGATGACTAGCAAGAAGCAAGTGCATCTTACGACCTTTACTGATTAAAATAACAATTTCTATTATGAAGAACATATGGTCTTAGGCAACAGAAAATAAACGCCTCAGATTCACTAGAGATATATAGCGGAAGTTAATTTGGAAGCATTTTTTTGGAAGACAATGTCCCATGTGCAAGCTAGCGTATCATGCTAAGACAATTGATGTACAAGAGTCATTAAGTTGATCTACAAGATGACATGACCATAATAAGAATAGAAAAGATATGTCGAGATAGAGTGGGAGGTAACACTTAACGTAAATTCGTACAACTATATTATCTTAGATGGGCAAGCGACCAAGGCACTTAGAGTATGACAGGCAAGTGACAAATGATGACTTGAGTGGAGAATTAAAGAAAACAAAGTATAAGAGCCATCAGTGCACAGATTTAATTAGAATGGCCAAGGTAATTAGAGTCGAGTGTAGAAAGAGATCCCGAAGTATAAGTGCACAGTTTTAATTTAAACAAGGAAAGCTTAATAATTTATAGGTCATTAGATATACAAAATGGCGAGGAAGGAAGGAAATAGACATTTAAATTTTAGAGAAGCAGTCACAGATCCATGTGGCATCGATCATTACTGGTTGGGACTTAAAGATCAAGCCAATGCACTTAAATATTTCTACCAAACCGGATCATCTTATGATATGATTTATATTTAATTATGGTGTCATAACTAAAAAGCGACTTAAGTTATCTAATGGATAATAACCCATTTAGGCCTTCCAAGTTTTTTTTCAAATATCATTGACACATGAGGAAACATGCTTTAATTATTTACTTTCAACAAAATACAATATCATTTAAAAAATAAAAATAATACTAACAAAATCTAGCCGCGCAAATGCGCGGGTGACCCATCTAGTTCTAAGGAATTCAAAAGCAAATATTACATGCCACATCTAGTTTTCACAATGCCAAACACAAGTTTAAACGCCTCCACGAGGCATGATGCATGTTGCAGGAATTAAAACAGGACCCAAGCCACGGAGGGTTTCCCGGTGGCGCCATCCGTCATGGCGGGGTCGCGCTGGGCAGCTCCACCTCGCGAGGCAGCAGAGCTGGCAGCACCTTGCCCGGGCCTGGTGCTGAAGGCGCGGAACCTCGCCAGCAAGGCCTCAGCTCGGCCCTTCATAGCCTCGGCAGCAGTAGCAGCAAGCTCGCCGCTCACAGGTTCTAGCAGGCTGTCGAGGTCGACGTTGGGGTCGCGAAGGTAGACGTAGTTGAGGACACGCGTCAGTGCCGCATAAGAAAGGACACGCGCCTCGGCCTCGGCCGTAGGGCCAAGGCTGTCGGCGACGTCTTCGAGCGCACAGACCAGGAAGGGAAGCAGCTTGGCGGGGCCGTCCTCTGCGCCAGCCAACGGCTTCTCCAAGCCGCCATCATCAAGCGTCTTCAGCGCGGCGCGAGCCTTCTCCTCCAGCTTCGCGAAGGCCACCCGATCCTCAGCTAGA
Source organism: Triticum dicoccoides (assembly GCF_002162155.2). Taxonomy (NCBI): domain Eukaryota; kingdom Viridiplantae; phylum Streptophyta; class Magnoliopsida; order Poales; family Poaceae; genus Triticum; species Triticum dicoccoides. The sequence goes on along the minus strand of NC_041385.1, from coordinate 646,034,317 downwards.
ACCTCTGCCTTGCCGTCCAGCTCGATCCTCTCCGCCTTCAGCGCCTGCTCCAGCGTCTCCAACCGGCCACGACGCTCATCAAGCTCGACATCCCGGTCCCTGACGGCTGCTTCTCGATTCTTCATCTCCTTCTCCTTCTCCTGGCGGTCGCGGACCTCCTTGGCAAGCTTGTCGCGCAGGCCTTGCAGCTTGTCCTCCAGCGTCTTGCAGCGGCCCCGGGTATCAGCAGCGTCATCCAAGGCAGCGTCGCAAGCGGCCTTAGCTTGGGAAGTGGCCTGCTTCTCCTCATCGCAGGCCGTCATGGCCTGGCTCAACGCCGCCCCGACGAAGGCGTCAGAATGGACCCAGCCAGAGGCCAACTCCAGGCGCCCGGCCACCAGGCTGGGGTCAGCGCCCTGGAGATCTTCTCGCAGCCGGCCCAGCTCGGCAGCAGCACGATCCAAGACGGTGGAAGAAGTCAGAGAAATGGCAGTCAGTGGAGTAGGAGGAGAAGACGGCAGCATGATCACAGCGTCAGGCATTGGGGCCTTCTGAGCCTCGGCGGCCTCAACGACAACATCAAGCGCGGACGCCTCTGGAGTTGCCTGGGCCACGGGGACTGGATCCACGCCAGTACGCACCTCCTGGCCTCGCGAGGATGACCGGGCAGGGGAGGCACGAGCTTCGTTGCCTCCTTTTCCCGCAAATGAAGACGCAACCCCGGCAGGCAAGCTTGCCCCAAGCAGGGCAGCTGAGGCCCCTTTCTACCTTTTCGCTGCGGGCGCCGGCCTAGCCAAAGGATGCAGACGTCAAGCCTTGGCGACAGAAACAGGAAGCTAAACAAGAATCAGACACTTACTGGTAATCGTTCACGGACTCAAGCAGCCTCCGGCCGAACTTGAAGACCGAGAGCCTACTACTGGGGTCAGCCTCAGGAGGCTCGGAGGCAGAGGGCACGTCAGAAGGGTTGGAGCTGGCTTCAGGCTGCCTTGGAGCAAGAGCAGACCCGCAGGGAACCAGCCCCGTCCTGTCCTTCCTCGGGACCAAGGGTGAGCTCTCCCCGCCTCGCCGTCACCGGCCTCGTCGTCATCCGGCATGGAGAGGAGGGCGCGGGACCTACGCCGAGGGAAGGACTCCCTCGACTCTCCATCGGCCGCCTCAGAGTCGGACTCTTCTTCCTCCCCCTCTTCTTCCTCCTCCCTGCTGGAGTCATCGGAAGACACGTTCACCGTCGCCAGCACCGCCAGATCCTCGGGAACTTCCACAGGCACTAGCCCCTCCCCGTTGAAGGTGGGCATGGAGTTCACCACTTGCTCCCAGTCATCACGAAGGAACAAGGGGACAGGAGCACCCTCCACTCTCGCCACATCTCCTCCGACCAGGGAGTGGAGGGCCACGGCCAGATCTTCGTCGGCCAGGGCTGCAGAGCTCAGGCGGAGGGCGGCGTCTGCTTCCCCGAGCCTCCACAATGGGAGCGAGTGCTCCTGAAGCGGAGCTACCCGGTGCTCCAGGAACTCCCTCAGGAGCGTAGCCCCGGTTAGCTTCGCCGTCACCAGGTTGCCTAGCCTCAGGTCCGCGTTCATCCTCTTCAGCACCGCCTTCGCGCGGGGGTCGACAAGCTCCGCGCGAGACCATGCGTCAACGGCCTTGGGCTGACCCGTGGGCAGCACCAGTCGAGGGTGGACGCGCCCAGCGTCCACCATGACCCACTTGCTCCGGCAGCCCTCGATCCGCTTCCGGGCTTCGATATGGCATTGGAGTTGGAGTATGCGATGAAGCTCGCGCAGGCGGTGATGTGGGCACCAGAAACCCGGAGGGAAAAGTAATGGCGCAGCAGAGCCACTAAGGGCATCACTCCAACATGAGCCTCATGGTAGTAGGCAAAAATCGCCAGAAGGAGAACAGAGTTGGGGTGGAGGTGAAGAGCTTGCAAGTTGTATTGGTGAAGAACAGCAAGGAAGAACTCAGAAAAGGGGGGCACCAGACCGGCGATGATGGCGCTCACGAAGAGTGGATAGAAGGTGCTCCCCTTGTCCTTAGGCTGGGCGGAGCTGATCCTGAGCGCAGCCTCCCCCTTGTTACCCTGCGCCACCATCATCTGGCGCGTGAGGGCGAGGTTCTTCTCCGACACGTTCGGGGGATCCAAAGCCGGCGAGTACCAGGCCCCGGCCGGAGTCTTGCGAGGCGCCATGGCTGGCCGAAGGTGAGGGATTGAGGCAGATCTGGGGGATTTTGGAAGCAAGGAAGAGGAGAGCAAGAAAGGGGATCTCGAGCAATGGCTGATGAAGGCGAAGAAAGTAAGCCTGGCACGGGACCCCCCTTTTTTGTCAGACGGACGGTTGCCGAGGCGTCGTGGGGAAGCGGAGACGCCCATGTCCAGTCAACCGCCACGCGGCGCCCAAGGCCGCAGGCTGTTGAGTCCCGCGGCGCTTCGCACTTGTCCCTTCGCCTCTCTGCTAAACCAAGTCCGAGCGCGCCTTGGGCCCGGGGGACTACTGTCGGCGTTCTGGGAACGGGGGTCCCCAGACTTGCCTGCCTGCGGCCTGCGGTGTGGCTTAAGCAGTGGCCCATTGCGGCCCATCTTCATCAACTCAAGCTCAAGACCCTCACGAGGGGCCAAGCCTTGCGGGGCGGACGACAGGAAGCATCCTCAGGGTTAGCCTCGTCAGTTTGGCTTGCGAGGTGGCGGAGAGATCAAGGCAGGGGTACCTCGTGAGGTGCCCGTGACGCAAGCCATGACGATCAAGGCCAGGCGGGCGCCGGCCTATGCAGTGTCCTTGTTTCCCCTTTGGTGCAAAGGGAGCAAGCACAGGACAAGGCATCAGGCAAAGGCTACCATTTCGGTGTAACAAGACCAAGACCAGCGGAACTGCAGGATGGAGGTCACCGTGGAGCCCAGGACGGTGTCATTGTCAGATTCTTTGGCAGGCGAGGACCAACTTTAGTCAGGATAAGTGTACTAGATGTTCCCCTTCAAAATGGCCAATTGTTGGCGCCCTTCCCGCTCAATATTTGGGAAGAGGACCAGGGCCTCTTATTCTATATATAGGACTAGCCACCATAGTATAGAGGCATCTGGAATCGACCCCTCCAAAGGGACAACACCACCACAAGAACATCCCTCGCGAGGCTGTTCTTCCTTTATACTATTCATCATCAGCCCGAGAGGCAATCCACCACACCACAAACTAGAGTAGGGTATTACACCACAACGGTGGCCCGAACTAGTATAAACCTTGCGTCCCTTGTGTTGTTCATCATGTAGCCTAGATCCTTTACAAGGTGATGGGACATGAGTTGGTAGAGGAGAGATCTTCGCAAGCACCCCAGAGTTCGAACCTCAAGGGTCTACCGGAACCCGCAATCCGACAAACCCACCCATGCAAATCCCGAGACCTATAGAACTCTCTCCCCCTTTGGCATCAAGACATCAAAAAGGAAAAGAGCGAAGCTAGCGCCCTAAAGCTCAGTCATCCTCCTCTGACTCCTCGGTAGCACTTGATCCTCATCATCATCAGACACATCATCGTCGTCGTGATCGGATTTCTCCAAGATATCATCAGCTGCATCAAAGGAGGTGGAGGGCTGGCGAGGGACCTCATCATCAGACCACGTGCTGTCAGCAGAGATCCATCGCTCCTCCAGTGTGATGCTCTTCTCAGAACCACTCTGGACAGACATGTTGAGGTGCATCATCATTGCAATCTTATGACACCGGACATGCTTCTCATTGACATGGGCCTCATACATCCTCTTCTGGATGTCAGACTGGAGGCAGAAAGTCTTCTTCACCTTGGTAGTGAGCTTGTCCACCCAAGAGGGCTTGGCCCTGGCTCCAACTCAAAGTCCTCAGTGTCAGAAGTGGCATAGACATCCTTAGGAGCATCAGCAGGAAATCGCGGCTCGGCTTGCTTCTTCTTCTTGAGTAGCTTGACCTCATGAATAGTGAGATTATCCAGAGAAGTGAGAGGCTCTCCAGGACGGTGAACCGCCCAAACTGAGTTCAGAAAGCACATGACAAACGGAGCGTAAATGGGGACCTTCCTGTAGATGACCATGTTGTACATCTCGTGCCACAGCCAGTTGGACACATCAAACGTTTCCCCAGAGCCCACCTTGGTCTTCATTGCAACCATCAAGTCAACAAGATAGCCATGGATTTCATCTTGATTCCCCACCTTGGGCAGAAGCACATTGCGAAACACATGATGCATGATGTCATAGACCTTCACCAAATCCTTAGATTCTCCAATAATACCACGGCCCCGAATGTACAGAGGGGCAAGCTTCTCCTTAGGCATGGACTCAGGATGGTCATGAGGACGAATGCCACCCCTCCCTTCCAGACCAGTATCGTCATACCCAATAGCATTGCAGAAGGCCATCCATGGCATTTGAAAGAGCTCATCACGGCACATGAACGTGAGAGTGCGAGCGTCATCTTCTCCAAAGTGAACAGTGGCATAGAAATGATGGACAAGCTGAACATCAAAGTCACAGTTAACAAACATGAGCTTGACCAGATCGAACTCCTCACAGAGAGCCAAGGCCTCACCAAAGTACTCCAAGTTGTTCCTCCAATGTTCAAGATCGATGGTCCACTGCTTGGCATACCTGTTCTTGTTGTGCTTAAATAGTTCATGAACAATCCGCACTTGCATCTCATTCCAGAACTGAACGATGGTCCAACGAGGAGCAATGGGAACCTCCTAAGGATTCTTCGAGCGGAAGGCTTCCCAATCCTTGGCTTTCCAACATTGCAAAGGCAAAACCACACGTTGCTTGGCAGCAGTAGATTTTTCACGGCGAGTGGGCTTGGTGGGAATCACAACCTTTGCTTCGTCATCAGATGCAGCCGGGTGCGAGGTCCTACGAGCCCTCTTCCATGTCTTGCGAGGAGCAGAGCAAGAACTAGAGCCACCTGTACACAAGCACGAGAAGAACACAAGAAACCCATCAAAGATGAGAGGATTGCACGCACAAACAGAGGAATAGATAGATTGCACAAACATAGAAAACAAAACAGGGCTACGTGGTGCAGATATCCCGGTTGTACCGGTTGTCCTACCGATAGTACCTCTCCAGCGTTTGTACCGCCCGCCGAGGCAGTAGAACCGCTGAACAATGGTACTACCAGTAGGAAATAGATCTAGCCGCGAAATATGAATCACACTAGCCATATTCTGATCTCTAAGAAGTGCAGTCTAAGCAGGAGGCAAAATAAATCTCTTCCACCCAACAGTTTAAACAATAAATGAGGAATGTCAAGTAATGCCCTAGAAGAAGGGAAGGAACCCTATAACGAAGAACGGAGGACATGGGGCATTACCGGCATCCATGGGAAGAGATCGGGAGGGAGGAGGTGTGGGGACCCCGACTCATAAGTCGTGATCACCGAATGCACATGTACAGTGATCCCAGAGATCAATGCTCATTGAACACACAGAAGCTGAATAACAAGATTCTTACATCCATACATACCGTCTTACACAAATTATGACCATTATGGTCAAGTCTTACATAGATAAAGCCACAAGGGCTGAATACCAAATAAACTTAAGCAGCGGAAATCTTCGTCGATAAGTAAAACCCATGCCATCTGCCTTAACCCTACAGGCATTCCGACTGGGAAGCGTCCTAATTCGCATGTTCGTCTCCAAAGAACTCTTCTTCGAACTCCTGCTCTTCCCTGCATGGCCAATTAAATAACCAGTGGCAAGCCAATGAGTACTTTGAATGTACTCGCAAGCAACCCATGTTTTGGTCCAAGATGCAACAATGCACGATATAGGTAAATTTTTGCAGAAAGCTAGTTTTGAGTGCAATGACATGTTCAACAACTTGTAACACATGCATCAGGAGAATTCAAGTAACCATGAGGACAGGTTACATATATCAACATAAGCAGAGTTGGACACCAATCCAACTCGATCATCGTGTCAAGCCATCTGACTTAACCCAAATAGTTTTATCAACACGCACACACGATTTGTAAAACTCTGGACGTAGTTTAAGCAGCACCACCCAACTGTCCTTGACCGTGGACACGGCTATTTGAATAGTTTTACACTCTGTAGAGGTTGCACACTTTACCCACAAGATCCGGGGAACTTCCGTGTCATCCACGATCCGCGGTACCTCAAGTACCCGGGGTAAGCACCCGATCACTATCTTTCCCTAGACGACACTAACAAGGAGTCCACTCGTTGTTCCATATCCTCACGATGTACATCATCCGAGACTCACTCGAGATCGTAACATCCGAGAGGGTACACAACGGTGTATCCGGTGCCCTGTGAAAATAGTCATGGCCGCCCTACCTGGCACGACCCCGTCCCGAGAGAGAGCACCAACTCTCCCCCGTCACTAGTAATGCGGGCTCCAAGCTAGTATCTGCCTAGGTAATGAATAATGTCGTTTCCCATACAAGGGTAGAGTGGCTGCGCATGTAAGGTTGGGACAGTCGACAAATCTTAAATCTAATCAGTTTTCGAAAACAACACACACACACTTGCCTCTGTACACCACTTCGTCATCAAGTGGTTACCCATCTCATTACATCCCTCCGGCATAAGTGGCACCCAACGGGGTTTTTTGAAAAGTCTTTTGAAAATACTTTGTCTCCTTCACCATGCATATACCCATCCCTTTTTGCGTAGCATCTACTTTAGCATCATATCTACTCCCACCGGCATAACCCTCATAGAAAGGTAGGGTCATGCATCATGCAAGTGTCAATGAGAAAATTAACGGAGGCAAACCACCTCAAGTGGTCACCATTTTATCTTGACTTCGATGCAAGCAATAAAAGTGCTATACGACATGCATAAAAAGGGTTTCTCAAACATGGTCAAAGGGCCACTTGCCTGGCTCAGCAAAGTCTTCTGGGTCTTCAAAGTCTTGGTCCAATATCTTTTGTCAACAACGCAATCTATCGTCACAAAATACCAACGAGAAAAATAAGGCAATAGAAAAATAGGAATATAAAAGTGCTCAGAAAAATGTCAACATATTTTTGTTAAATACTAGGGTGAAAACTAAGAAGGGGAAAATTAATAGTTATGTATTTGGAGTTGTGGAATAGGATAAATGTATTTTCAGAGGGGAATATAAATGCTCAAATTTGAATTTAAATTTGAACAGTGCAAAAAAGTTTGATGGATATTTATGAAAGTTACACCATATAATAGGTGGGATTTTTAGAAGAATTTAGGAGTTGCAAACATTTAATTTGGCTAAGTGTTTAAATCTGTGGAATTTTTAGAAAATCCATAAAAAAGAAAAGGAAAAATGGCACTGTGCCACTGGGCCAAAAAGGCCACAGTGCAGCAGGCCCAAAGGGAAAAGAGGCCCAGGCAAGCTAGCGCGCGCGCCAGGTTTTTTAAACCTGACGGGCAAGGCCCAGCTGCCAGTGGGAGAGAGAGGGGGCGAGAGAGAGGTGAGGATGATAGGCGGGGCCCGCCTGTCATCTCTGACCTCACGACCAGAGGGCCGGCATGCTCACCGGTGGCGATGTAGTGCACGGCGGGTCGAGCTGACAGCACGGTTGGACTCAGCGTGGAGTCGCCGTTCGGGTGGTGGTGGTGGACGTCGCCGGAGTTGCCTGGTTCACCGGCGATGAGGAAGCACGGCGAAGGTGCATCGGGCGGTGGTCGTTCCGGTCGACTCCGGCTGCAAACGAAGGGGAAAAGGAAGGGGAAGGAGTCAGGGCTCACTATGGTTCCAGATCGAGCGAAAGGAGCGGCGGAGGAGGCTCTTACTGTGCAAACACCGGTGACCCTAGGCGGCGGCGCTCGGCTCGATCCCGAGCACAGAGTGGGGGAGGAGAGCTGGGGCTCTGCTGGTGATCGATAGGAGGTGATAGACCTCAAGGGATGGAGAGAACGAGGTCCGGGGTGGCCTTAAATAGGAGGGGCGCGATGCACTGTGGGCTGTGCACCGTCGAGCTCGCAGCCGTCACTGGAGGCCACGGGAGGGCTCGGCCTTGAGACAGGGGCTTTCCTAGGGGTGGTCTAGGACCAGGGGGAGGGAGAGAAGGAGCATGGAGGTGCCAGAGAGCTCGCGCGTGTGAGGCCGCTCATTAGATCTCTCGGGCGGCCGGCGCACGTGCGAGCAAGGGCAGCAGGAGGGAGAAGGAGGAGGGGGACAGAGGCGTGGCAGCTGCGGACGTCGAGGAGCATGGGTTGGCGTGAGGGGGAGAGCCGAGGTGGCCGGAGGTGCTTGGTAGGGGGCGGCTACGGTGCGGGAGCGCACTGTAGCACGCTCCAGAGCGCCCAAATGGCCGGCATGGCCATTTTCTATGCAATGTGGGCGCGGCCAAAGATGTCTGGTAGCTCCAGGGGGAAGTAAAGAAGAGGGGAGGAGCATTGGATGCCCTGGGGAGCCAGTAGGAGAGGAGTGGGGTTGAGAGAGAGAGGGAAAGGGGCTGTCCAAAGGGGTAAATGAGGTGGTTTCGCCCCTCAATTATTGATCTGAGATGCAGCCATTGCTACTAGAGGTAGAAGAGGTCTAGAAGGGGTTGTGGTAAAAAGTTGAGGCCATGGAGAAGAGTGGAAGAGGTCAAAGTAGTTGTTTTGGTAAAGTGGCAGAAGGTGTTTGTTGTTGGTTTGGACAGGTAAATGAATTCCATTTGGCATGAGACTCCACAGGGTCAAATGGCCCATATAATTAGGGCTATACACCCATTTTGAGCTTATTTGGGCAAAGTTCACAATGTAACTTTTGTAAACCCTAGAAACCAACAGAAATGAACTTGCTTAGATCTAGCTAAGCTAAACTCTTCTCCTTGGTGCACCACTTGGTGTAGTGTCATCATTTAGGGTTTAGAGAATTCCCACAGAGGTTGAGAGAAAAATAAGAAAGTTGACAATGTAAAGTTGTTAAAATTTGATTCTGGACAAAGAGGGTTTTGAGGCACTTTAATCAAGATATCATTTCTTCCAACTTGTGCCATTTGGTATAGATACATGATTAGACGATTGGAGCATGTGCACCAAGTTTGAGAACATTTGGACATGTTTGGCAATGTAGGATTGCTCAAACTTAAAAATGGATAGAAATGGTTTTGAGGAGATTTGATGATGTTATGTTGTTCTCCAAGACATGAGGCTTGGCAAGATCATCCAACATGTCATATGTGACATGCTAGAATTTTCTTGGAATTTTTAGAGAAAATTTCCTTTGTAGATATTTCAAAAGCTTGAAATATCCAGAAAGGGTTTTTGAGGGGTTTGACCAATATTTTGAACATGACCATGTGTTGAAACTCTTATATATGGACAATATATGTCCACTGAGTTTCCCTAAATTTCACAAATATTTTTAAATTATTAAAATAATTTTAACCTATTAAAGACCATTTCTGGCCTAAAGAAAAATCCTTTAAATAAAATAGCAAAACGACTTTTGAAATTATACTTTTGTGGTTTTTGGGAGTCGTATACCTAATAGGAATCAAACATACTCTTTGAAAGATTTTTCATACCACAAATCAAGTACTTACAGTGCAAACCTACATTCAGGGGGTTTTGGAAAACTAAATTTAGAAAATACTTTTTGGCCAAATTATTTTTGTAAGAAAATTCTATATTGTACTATACACATGGTATGATCATTGGGCAGATGTTTTGGATCAAGGAAAGGAAGTATAGAATGTGAAGCTATGTTGACTTCTAAGAGCACTTGAAAACACAGAGAGAAAACCAACTCAAATAAAAAGCCAAATAATGCAAAAGTTTTTGTCAAACCACATTTTATCATGATTTATCATCTTAAGTGTTGTGCCATAAAAATCAGGGTGTGACAGACCTACCCCCCTTACAAGAATCTCGTCCCCGATATTCCCAAACTAGGCGCGGAAAGGAGTATGGAAACTCGGATTCGGGGTAGTCTTCACATCCTCATACTGCTTTTGTTTCCGAGTTGTGCTCCATTGAACCTTGAGGTACTTGATGGTGTGGCTCCGTGTATGACGTTCGGCTTGATCCAGGTTGCTAAGGGGTTTCTCACTTAGGTCCGGTTGGGCTGGGGGTCGATGGCTCGATGATCGATGTCCTTGTTAGTGATCAGGCTAGCTAGAAAGTCGAAAACACTGCCGGAGTTGTGACATGTGGAAACATTACGCATAGTGGGTAACTCAGGTGGTAACTCTAGCTGGTAGCCATCTATCTTTCGTCTTGCAGTGACCTCGGAGGGGGTTGTTAAATCTTGGTGTGAGCTTCCCTTTGACATGGAAATTCTTGGTTCCTTTGAGAGAAGTGGCTTGCAGATACACCTGGTCTTCGACGCGGATGTTTACTTCTTGACGACGGTGGTTGGTGTAGTTCCTCCTTCTGGACATGGCGGTTTTAAAATGTGTACTAACTAGCTGAACGACTCTCCTTCGGTTTTCGGGTAGATAAGTATGTCGCCAAATAAAGATGACAACTAACTTGTCCAAGTATTCCATGAAGTCTATGGGGTACACAAAGTAATCTGGGGTATTGGTGGTGGTCTCGATTGAGCATTGGAAATGTCTTCTTGTCCTAGAGCCAAAGCCCGTGGTCATGATCCGACCATGTTGTGGTTTGGTGGGGCTTAAGAGTTTTAAGGATTCTAGTGTGCGGGTGAACTCTTATCATCTCATCCTTAAGCACAGTTTCTGAGATGCCGATAGCTCTTCCTAGTCTTCACATCATATTACCAAAAGAATCATCTCGTATAGGTCAACTCCAATCATCACTCATATTATTCATATGCTCATGGCTCCCGAGAGGGGGTCTAACAAAATCATACATTTCAACCATACCCAAACTCATATGCATGGCTATCCTAAGGAAACACGTCGCAAGCCACTCCAAGATATTGTTTCCTTCCTATGAATCAACTCCAATAGCCCATTAACTTCCATTAATCACTACAAATCCAATGTCTATGGTGTTCCACATGATCTTCTAATGTCCTATAATCCCCAAATACTTGAATGAGCTATCTCTACTATAGTCAGTCCGCCAATTCCCATCTTCGGGGTCAAGTAACTTCCAACCTCAAGCTTATATAGATCCCTAAATCAACTCTGACAATTAATCCAATCCCCTAGCTTATTGTCCCCCGAGAAACATGGTATCGTGATTGAGATCATTAATCTAAATCCAATTTACTCCGAACCATGTTGACATACTTAGCATCTATACTCAACTAGGATCACCTATTTAATCCAAATACCATGGTCAGCTATCTTCTATCAATATCCCCTGGCTAAGTCAAATCCTTATACCTTCAAGAATTTCATCGTGCGATCATAATTGTCCTACAAAATCCAATTTACTCCACGGGTAATGAATGCTATGCTACTCTATTAACATGATCCCACCAGGTTCATCAACTAACATGAAAACCTTATAATCCACCAAGAAGTCTTAGATAATTCCTCAAGGTCACTGACATAAACTCATCAAGTCATTTGTCCTATTTCAATATCCTCAAATAGGTCTACCCTATGGCATCATTAGTTTTGGTGCTATCTTAGGATGATAATGTGCTCGTTCACTATGTCCACTAGTTCCATAATGAATCAGTGCAAGGTTCCGAAGGCTTAGCTGGTTCTCTTGCAATTTTGTGGGTCAAGCACTTGGTTAGGGATCCGAGCTGGGTTATATCGTGAAGTCTCGAAGGGTCTAGGGATGTGTTTCCAATCTTGAGGGGTAAACATAACTCTGCTGGGTTGCACTTGGTCGAGGAGGCTGCAGCAAAAGTATTCTACTAATTGGTTGCCGAAGTAGAATCTTTGGTGCATCTTGTCTTGCTGGTCTTCAGTTGATGAGGGAGATGGAAAGTAGCATAGATGGAAGATGCCTAAAGGGGGTTCTATAGTGTAGGTGCAAACAAACAAGTGCCAAAAGACCACCCACAATTCCATTAAGACAAGATAGGTGATATAGTCGCATACATGCTGCCTAAGGCAAAAGTGCGACTTATATCGATACACAAACAGATAAGAACAAGCAACACTCAACATGGTTTCATTTGAACCATCATATGGACTCGACTGTGCATAGGGGGTACACGACTCATCCTACCCTAGGGGTTCTCGGATTCAGTAGTCATGCTTTGCTCCGTGCCTCATGCAGTCTTCTGGGTTTTCCTCAGGTGTCGCTACGTCTCCTGTAGTTGTTCGATGAAACGTTCCAGGTTGAGCCTGAAGAGTGTTAAACAACTTCTCGCATGTTGAAGTGATGGGGTGAAGGTGGCTCCTCGTAGCTGGCATTGACTTGGCCTTCTATTGTCTTCTTAATCATATGATCCCTTTTGCCTTCTAAGGCATCGAGGGTATCAGGTAGGCAATCCTTCATGTAATGACACTAATAAGGCATAGTATAGGTCCAATCTGCCAGACACACTATTGCCAGTATCGTCACCGAGAGCGGGGGATGCCGAGAACCGTTTTTCCTGCTCACTATAGTGAGGCGGACAAAATGGCGAGGTTCTCATCCACCGGTGGTTGCCGACACAACAATGATATGGATAGGGTTGCTCTGCTAGCGATGTATATCATGATCTTTCATATCCTATGCCCTGGTCATCATAGGGCAAGGTTGCATAATCCTGGGGCAATTTCAAAGGTGTCACCATCCTCTGGGTCTTCATGTCCTCATTCCCAGAAAGGGTTTTTGAGGGGTTTGACCAATATTTTGAACATGATCATGTGTTGAAACTCTAATATATGAACAATATATGTCCACTGAGTTTCCCTAAATTTTCACAAATATTTTTAAATTCTTAAAATAATTTTAACCTATTAAAGACCATTTCCGGCCTAAAGAAAAAGCCTTTAAATAAAATAGCAAAACGACTTTTGAAATTATACTTTTGTGGTTTTTGGGAGTCCTATACCTAATAGGAATCAAACATACTCTTTGAAAGATTTTTCATACCCCAATTCAAGTACTTGCAGTGCAAACCTCAATTCAGGGGTTTTTGGAAAACTAAATTTAGAAAATACTTTTTGGCCAAATTATTTTTGTAAGAAAATTCTATATTGTACTATACACATGGTATGATCATTGGGCAGAAGTTTTGGATCAAGGAAAGGAAGTATAGAAGGTGAAGCTATGTTAACTTTTAAGAGCACTTGAAAACACAGAGAGAAAACCAACTCAAATAAAAAGCCAAATAATGCAAAAGTTTTGGTCAAACCACATTGTATCACGATTTATCATCTTAAGTGTTGTGCCATAAAAATCAGGGTGTGACAGGAGGCCTCCTCGGAGAGGATCCATGGAGACCCCACGGATCTGAAGCGCAAGAAGCACTCTGGGGCAGTGGCAATGGCGACCGGCGGCTAGGGCATAAGATGGAATAATAGGGGATGAGGGGAAAAAGAACCCCCCTTCAGCCCCGTCCGCAATATATAGGCCCCTAGACGCGCGGCGGTTGTACCGCTCAACAGAGTGGTTGTACCGCTACCTGGTACGAGCCAGCGGTTGCGGGCGGTACTTCCGTCGCCAAGAAGGTAGCGGTACAACCGCCCGTAACACCGGTTGCACCGCCCGGTCACCATTTTCCAAAGCCAAGATCAAGTGTGTGCAATTGGAGTAGAGGGTACACAAGGGAAAAGGCAGGCTTGGGATAGGGCACGGGACTGGAATATGGTGTGAGGATCTGCAAGAGACTAAAAGGACAACAACGAAGGAAAACCACACTTGGAGACCACAACACCTAGAGCCTAAGAAAACACACGAGAACAAAGACAACATGGACAAAACTCGAAGCACAACCTCTCCAAAGAGGGCGTTGGCCGGAGCCACCTATGTTTGAGTCAATTGGTATGGCACCGCAAAGAATTATCCTTGGGCCCATGACCAAAGCTCGTCTTTGAAGCACAAGTACCATCAACAATGGCTAATGTGAAAGAGTTGATCAATTTATGCATAATGGGGGGAGGGAGAGTTCATTGAGAGAACAACACTCCCCTATGTCCATGCCTACACCTAAACAAGACAACAAGTTGAGTGTGGTGGGGTGTGCAGGGGTTCAAGTCACATTGCTCGAATCAATGATATTTAGCTCATACCTTAACTCATGAAATCTTGCTTCATCCAAGGGCTTCGTGAAAATATCTGCAAGGTTATCATGAGTGTTGACATACTTGAGCTCGATCTCCCCTCGCCTAATATGATCCCGAATGAAGTGATACCGAATCTCAATATGCTCTGTCTCGAAGTGTTGCAGCGGGTTGAGAGAAATCTTGATGGCACTTTCATTGTCACACCAAAGAGGCACTTTGTCACAAATGACATTGTAATCCTTTAAAGTTTGCCTCATCCATAAGAGTTGTGCACAACAACTGCCGTCCGCCACATACTCCGCTTCGGTGGACGAGAGAGACACACAACTTTGCTTCTTGGAAGACCAACTCACCAAAGAGCAACCAAGAAATTGGCACCCTCCAGAAGTGGACTTCCTATCCACTTTATCTCCCGCCCAATTGGAATCCGAATATCCTTCAAGCCTGAAGTTTGCTCCTCTTGGGTACCATAAGCCAAAGTTTGGGGTATGAGCCAAATATCGGAAGATTCACTTGACTAGCACAAAGTGGCTTTCCTTCGGTGCGGCTTGAAACCGTGCACACATTCCCACACTCAACATGATATTCGGTCTAGATGCAAAAAGGTAAAGCAAGGAGCCAATCATGGAGCAATATACCTTTTGATCCACTACTTTACCATTGGGATCAATGTCAAGTTGGCACTTGGTGGGCATTAGTGTAAAAGCCGGCTTGACATCACTTAGCTTGAATCTTTTTAGCATGTCTTGAGTGTATTTGGCTTGGTTGATGAAGGTACCTTCTCTTCTTTGCTTGATATCGAAACCAAGGAAGAACTTCAACTCTCCCATCGAAGACATCTTGAACTTAGAGGTCATGAGAGCGGAAAATTCCTCATTGAAAGCTTTGTTAGGGGAACCAAACATAATATCATCAACATATAGTTGGCACACAAACAACTCCCCTTTGACCTTCTTAGTAAAAAGAGTGGGATCGATTTACCTAACCTCAAATCCACGATCTTGCAACAACTCGGTAAGGGGGTCATACCACGCACGTGGGGCTTGCTTAAGGCCATAGAGTGCCTTTTCGAGTTGATACACATGATCGGGGAAGTAGGGATCCTCGAACCCGAGGGGTTGTTTGACATAAACCAACTCATTAATAGGACCATTAAGAAAAGCACTCTTCACATCCATTTGTTGTAACTTAAAGTTGTGATGGGAAGCATAAGCATTCAACAAACGAATGGATTCAAGGCGAGCAATGGGAGCAAAGGTTTCACCATAGTCGATACCCTCGACTTGGGAGTAGCCTTGTGCTACCAATCTTGCCTTGTTGCGAACGATGGTCCCATGAGCATCTTGCTTGTTCTTGAATATCCACTTGGTTCCAATGACATTGTGGTTCCCCGATGGCCTTGGCACCAATCTCCACACCTTGTTATACTTGAAGTTGTTGAGTTCTTCATGCATGGCGTTGATCCAATCCGGATCTTTGAGCGCCTCATAGACCTTTTGGGGTTCAACACAAGAGACAAACGCGTGATGTTCACAATAGTTTGCTAATTGTCTACGAGTGCTTACCCCTTTCTTAGGCTTCCAACCACATTCTCCATGAGATGACCTTTGGTGGTGAGCTTGGAAGCAACCTTCACGACACGACGCTCTAATTCCTCCTCGGATGTGGAAGGAGGAGGGGTAGCTTGATCATCTTGAGCGTCGTCTTGAGCTTGTTCTAGATCTTGAACTTGCTCGAAGGGGAGAACTTGACCTTGGGCATCATTTAGTGGTTCACCACCATCTTGAGGTTGATCTTGCCCTTGATCTTGTTCATGAGGTTGAGGGCCTTCACTTTGTTCGTCAGAAGTGTGTGGGTCTTGGGTTGGTGATGGCTCCACTTGAGTGGAGCATTGTCCTTGTCCTTCGGCCATAAGGTGTTCCTCAATGGGTAGGATATGACCCACACCCATTCTTCTTATAGATCGGGGAGGAATTTCATCACCTACATCACAAGTACCACTTTGCTCCACTTGGGAGCCGTTATTCTCGTCAAACTCTACGTTACACGTCTCCTCAATGAGTCCGGTGGACTTGTTGAGGACATGGTAAGCATGAGAGTTTGTAGCATAACCAACAAATATGCCCTCATAAGCTCTAGCCTCAAATTTAGACAAACGAACACCTTTCTTGAGAATGAAACACTTACACCCGAACACCCGGAAGTACTTGAGGTTCGGCTTGTTACCGGTATGTATTTCATAAGGAGTCTTGTTCAAGCCTTTGCGGAGATAGAGCCGATTGGATGCATGACATGTTGTGTTGATGGCTTCAGCCCAAAAGTTGTATGGAGACTTCAACTCTGCCATCATGGTACTTGCCGCATCCATCAACGTCCGGTTCTTCCTCTCCGCGACACCATTTTGTTGAGGGGTATATGGTGTAGAATATTGATGCTTGATCCCCTCATCACTAAGAAACTCATCCAAGGTGTAGTTCTTGAACTCGGTGCCATTGTCACTTCTTATTGTCAAGATCTTTGCATCATGTTGACGTTGAGCTTCATTTGCAAAGTCGATGACTGTTTGTTGAGTCTCACTCTTCCTCTTGAAGAAGTATACCCAAGTGTATCTTGAATAATCATCCACAATCACCAAGCAATACTTTCTACCTCCAAGACTATCAAAGGATGGAGGCCCAAAGAGATCCATGTGAAGGAGCTCCAAGGGTCCCTTCGAGTAGATGATAGTGTGGGAGGGTGAGCCTTATCATGAAGCTTTCCTTCGATACAAGCACTGCAAGCACGATCTTTGGCAAAACTAACATTTGTTAGTCCACGGACATGGTCCCCCTTGAGAAGACTTTGCAAAGATCTCATATTGACGTGGGATAAACGGTGATGCCAAAGCCATCCCACATCAACTTTAGCCATTAGGCACGTTGCGGTCTTAGTGGGTCGCTCCAAAAAGTTAATCACATAGAGACCGTTCTCGACATGCCCAACAAATGCTACTTTAAGAGTCTTTCTCCACAAGAGGGCCACGGTATCAATATCAAAGAAAATGGCAAAGCCCATGAGTGCAAGTTGACGAAAGTAAAGTAGATTGTAAGCAAGGGACTCAACAAGCATGACTTCCTCGATCGTTAGATCATGAGAAATGACAACCTTGCCAAGACCCAATACCTTAGAAGACGAGGCATCACCCCACTCGACGTTTGTGGGCATAGAAGGGATCTTGTGCACGTACACCACCAAGTCCTTGCTTCCGGTCATATGATTTGTTGATCCACTATCGAGCAACCATGATCCCCCACCGGAAGCAAACACCTACAAGAGATCAATGCTTGGTTTTAGGTACCCATTTTGTAATGGGTCCTTTAATGTTAGTAACAAGGGTCTTAGGAACCCAAATGGACCATTCAATGTACTCATAAGGAGAACCAACAAATTTAGCATAAACATGCCCATCACTAGCATGGCACAACACATAAGAAGGGTTAAAGTCGCCGGCTTTGTTGGAAAGGTTGGCATTGCCCTTTTGACATGACCACCCTTCGCATTGTTCTTCTTCTCCTTAGGGGCACCTTCTCCCTCCTTCACAAAAGTTTGCTTGAGAGGAGTGAGGGAGTCCTGGATTAAGGGGTCATCGGACAGCCAGACTATATACTTTGGCCGAACTGTTGGACTATGAAGATACAAGATTGAAGACTTCGTCCCGTGTCCGGATGGGACTCTCCTTTGCGTGGAAAGCAAGCTTGGCAATTCGGATATGTAGATTTCCTTCTCTGTAACTGACTCTGTGTAACCCTAGCCCCCTCTGGTGTCTATATAAACCGGAGGGTTTAGTCTGTAGGACAAGAACAATCATAATCATAGGTTAGCTTCTAGGGTTTAGCCTCTACGATCTCGTGGTAGATCAACTCTTGTAATACTCATGTCATCAAGATCAATCAAGCAGGAAGTAGGGTATTACCTCCATCGAGAGGGCCCGAACCGGGGTAAACATCGTGTCCCCCGCCTCCTGTTACCATTAGCCTTAGACGCATAGTTCGGGACCCCCTACCCGAGATCCCCCTATTTTGACACCGACATTGGTGCTTTCATTGAGAGTTCCATTGTGTCGTTGTGATAAGGCTGATGGCTCCTTCAATCATCTTCAATGACGCGGTCCAGGGGGAAGTTTTCCTTCCTGGACAGATCTTCGTATTCGGCGGCTTCGTACTGCGGGCCAACTCGCTTGGCCACCTGGAGCAGATCGATAGCTACACCCCTGGCCATCAGGTCAGGTTTGGAAGCTTGAACTATACTGTCGATATCCGCGGAGACTTGATCTTCGACGGATTCGAGCCCATGTCAGGTACGCCGAACAGTCACGACGAGCATGACTTTGATCTGCCATCAGACAGTGTTTGGGAGATCGCACCTGCGGCGGCCCCGGGAATCAACTCGGAGCAAATTGCGCCCTCCGAGGACGGGTGGATGGACCCCGCCACGGAGGCCACACACTCATCAGCGTTGGAGCCAAACACTGATTCCACCTCCTATGAGGACGGTGTCATCGGACCCTCGGACTCGTCTCCGGCTACAGGATCTAAACTGCGTACGTCCGTGCCTATCGAATCTAATTGGGCACCGGCCATGGAGTTTACCTCCGCGGATATTTTTCGGCACTCGCCCTTGGGTGATGTGCTAAATTCATTAAGGTCTTTTTCCTTGTCAGGAGATTCTTGGCCGAACTATGTTCGGCTCGAGTGGGAAGCGGACGACGAAGAAATTCGTTCCCCACCCACCACCCACTTAATAACAACTATCGATGACTTAACCGACGTGCTTGACTTCAACTCCGAAGACATCGATGATATGGACGACGATGCGGGAGAAGAACAGGAACCACCGCCTATAGGGCGCTGGACAACCACCTCATCATATGATATATACATGGTGGACACCCCCAAAGAAAGCATTGGCGATGAGGCAACGGAAGATAACCCCTTGGAGAAGCAATCTCGGCACCGGCATCATAGACGCCTTTCCAAGCCCCACCATAGCAAAAAGAGTGATACCGGCACAAGAGATGACAAAAATCCGGATGGTGCCGAAGACGAAAACAATCCTGCCCAGCTAGGATTCGAGCAGGCCGAGCAAGAGAATGGGCAAGCTAGCTCTAAGGAACAGACAACAGATGGAGAATCATAGGATGATAATTACATGCCCCTCTCCGAAGACGAAGTGAGCCTTGGCTATGAAGAATTCATCGTGCCTGAGGATCCCGTCGAGCAGGAGCGCTTCAAGCTTCGGCTTATAGCCACTTCAAAAAGCCTGAAGAAAAAGCAACAACAGCTTCAAGCTGATCAAGATCTGCTAACTAATAGATGGACCGAGGTCCTGGCTGCCGAGGAATACGAACTCGAGCGCCCCACCAAAAGTTACCCAAAGCGCATGTTGCTACCTCAACCCGAGGAGGAGGTGTTAAAGCCCACACTACCAGCACATGATGCGGCTGACCGGCCACCATGTGTCCGAGACAAAGTTGCGTATCAGCCCGAAGTCCAGACCGCACCCCGTCGCCAATCAAACAATAATACTAAGGCCCAGGGCTACACGAAGGACCTGCGAGACGTATTGGAAAACAAAGCAGGAGAGTCAAGATCGATCTACGTATCATAGGGGCGTGCCACAACACGTGACGATGACCGTCATGCCGGATACAATAAACAAAAGTCCGTCCGTGCCGACTACAACAAACCAGACTCATTTGAACTACGTCGGGATGTAGCCCGGCATAGAGGCGCCACACACCCCCTATGCTTCAGTGATGAAGTAATGGATCATGAATTCCCAGACGGGTTTAAACCCGTGAACAATGAATCATATGATGGCACAACAGACCCTGCGGTATGGATTGAAGATTTTCTCCTGCACATTCTCATGGCCCGCGGCGATGACTTACATGCCATAAAGTACCTACCACTTAAGCTCAAAGGATCGGCTCGGCATTGGCTAAATAGACTGCCAGCAAGCTCCATTGGCAGTTGGGAGGACCTGGAAGAAGCATACCTTGATAACTTCTAGGGCACTTACATGCGACCATCGGATGCTGATGACTTAAGTCACATAACCCAACAGCCCGGAGAGTCAGCCAGGAAATTCTGGACTCGGTTCCTAACTAAAAAGAACCAAATTGTCGACTGTCCGGATGCCGAAGCCTTAGCAGCCTTGAAGCATAACATCCATGATGAATGATTCGCCTGACACCTTGGCCAAGAGAAGCCAAAATCCATGGCAGCCCTCACGACACTCATGACCCGCTTTTGCACGGGCGAGGATAGCTGGCTAGCTCGTAGCAACATCACACCAAAAAAACTCCGGCGATTCAGACGCCAGCGATAGCAACGGCAAGCCACGACGCAATAGACACAAGCGTCACAACAATGGCGACAACGCCGAAGACACGGCAGTCAATGTCGGATTCAGAGGCTCTAAATCCGGACAGCGGAAAAAGGCGCTCAAAAGAAACAATCCAGGCCCGTCCCGTTTGGACCGCATACTTGATCGCTCATGTCAAATTCACGGCACCCCCGATAAACCAGCCAACCACACCAATAGAGAATGCTGTGTTCAAATAGGCCGGCAAGTTGAATGCCAAAAACAAGGAAAAGGTGCTGCATAGCAATGACGACGAGGAGCCCCGGCCGCCGAACACAAGAGGACAGAAGAAATTCCCTCCCCAGGTCAAAACGGTGAATATGATATACGCAACCCATATTCCCAAGCGGGAACGGAAGAGTGCACGAAGGGACGTCTATGCGATGGAGCCAGTCGCCCCAAAGTTCAACCCATGGTCCTCTTGTCCGATCACTTTCGATCGCAGGGACCATCCTACCAGTATCCGTCATGGCGGTTCAGCCGCATTGGTCCTTGATACGTCCATTTTGCATCATGCTTTTATATCAATGTTTATTGCATTATGGGCTGTTATTACACATTATATATCAATACTTATGGCTATTCTCTCTTATCTAACAAGGTTTACCATGAAGAGGGGGAATGCCGACAGCTGGAATTCTGGCTGGAAAAGGAGCAAACGTTGGAAACCTATTCTGCACAGCTCCAAAAATCCTGAAACTCCACAGAACTTATTTTTGGAATTAATAAGAATTATTGAGCGAAAGAAACACCTCAAGGGGCCCACACCCTGGCCAGGAGGGTGGGGGCACGCCCACCCCTACTGGGCGCGCCCCCTGTCTCCTGGGCCCCCTGGTGGCCCTCCGGTGTCCATCTTCTGCTATATGAAGGATTTTACCCTGGAAAAAATCGTGGGCAAGCTTATTGGACGAAACTCCGCCGCACGAGGCGAAACCTTGGCAGAACCAATCTAAGGCTGCAGCGGAGCCGTTCTGCCGGGGACACTTCCCTCTGAGAGGGGGAAATCATCACCAACGATCCTCTCATCGGGAGGGGGTCAATCTCCATCAACATATTCACCAACACCATCTCCTCTCAAAACCCTAGTTCATCTCTTGTATCCAATCTTGTATCAAAACCACAAATTGGTACCTGTGGGTTGCTAGTAGTGTTGATTACTCCTTGTAGTTGATGCTAATTGGTTTAATTGGTGGAAGATCATATGTTCAGATCCTTAATGCATATTATTACTCCTCTGATTATGAGCATGAATATGCTTTGTGAGTAGTTACGTTTGTTCCTGAGGACATGGGTGAAGTCTTGCTATTAGTAGTCATGTGAATTTGGTATTCGTTCAATATTTTGATGAGATGTATGTTGTCTTTTCCTCTAGTGGTGTTATGTGAACGTCGACTACATGAAACTTCACCATTATTTGGGCCTAGAGGAAGGCATTGGGAAGTAATAAGTAGATGATGGGTTGCTAGAGTGACAGAAGCTTAAACCCTAGTTTATGTGTTGCTTCGTAAGGGGCTGATTTGGATCCATATGTTTAATGTTGTGGTTAGGTTTACCTTAATACTTATTTTGTAGTTGCGGATGCTGGCAATAGGGGTTAATCATAAGTGGGATGCTTGTCCAAGTAAGAGTAGTACCCAAGCACCGGTCCACCCACATATCAAATTATCAAAGTACCGAACGCGAATAATATGAGCATGATGAAAACTAGCTTGACGATAATTCCCATGTGTCCTTGGGAGCTCCTTTCTCATTATAAGAAATTGTCCAGGCTTATCCTTTGCTACAAAAAGGATTGGGCCACCTTGCTGCACTTTATTTACTTTCATTGCTTGTTACTCGTTACAATTTATCTTATCACAAAACTATCTGTTACCTACAATTTTAGTTCTTGCACAGAAAACCTTACTGAAAACCGCTTATCATTTCCTTTTGCTCCTCGTTGGGTTCGACACTCTTACTTATCGAAAGGACTATGATAGATCCCCTACACTTGTGGGTCATCAAGACTCTTTTCTGGCGCTGTTGCCGGGGAGTGTAGCGCTTTTGGTGAGTGGAACTTGGTAACGAAACATTTATATAGTGTGCTGAAATTTTCTGTTACTTGTCACTATGGAAACTAATCCTTTGAGGGGCTTGTTTGGGGTATCTTCACCCCAACTAGAAGATCAAAGAGTTGTTCCTCAACCTACTGAACTTATTGAAAATATTTACTTTGAGATTCCTTCGGGTATGATAGAGAAACTGCTAGCTAATCCCTTTGCAGGAGATAAAACATTGCATCCTGATTTACACCTTATCTTTGTGGATGAAGTTTGTGGATTATTTAAGCTTCTAGGTATTCCCAATGATGTTGTTAAAAGGAAGTTCTTCCCTTTATCTTTGAAGGGAGATGCATTGACATGGTATAGGCTATGTGATGATACGAGATCTTGGAATTATAAATGATTGAAGTTGGAATTTCACCAGAAGTTCAATCCTATGCATCTTGTTCATCGTGATTGTAATTACATATATAATTTCTGGCCTTGCGAAGGAGAAAGCATCTCTCAATCTTGGGGGAGGCTTAAGTCAATGTTATATTCATGCCCCAATCATGAGCTCTCCAGAGAAATGATTATTCAAAAAATTTATGCTTGTCTTTCTCTCAATGATCGCAACATGCTCGATACTGGTTCTTATATGCTGAAGACTATTGAATTCAAATGGGACTTATTGGAAAGAATTAAATGCAACTCGGAAGATAGGGGTTCCGACGATGGTAAGGAATCAGGTATGACACCTAAGTTTGATTGTGTTAAATCTTTTATGGATACTGATGCTTTTCATGGATTTAGCACTAAATATGGACTTGACTCTGAGATAGTAGCTTCTTTTTGTGAATCTTTTGCTACTCACATTGATCTCCCTAAGGAGAAGTGGTTTAAATATGATCCTCCCATTGAAGTAAAAGTAGTTGCACCTATTACAGTTGAAGAAAAGACTGTCACCTATAGTGATCCTATTGTTCCTACTACTTATGTTGAGAAACCTTCTTTTCCTGTTAGGATAAAAGATCATGCTAAAACTTCGACTGTTGTTCGTAAGAGTAATACTAGGACTTATACACCTCTTGAGCAAATCAAAGTTGAACCTAGTATTTCTATGGTTAAAGATCTCTTGGATGATGATTTAGATGGGCATGTTATTTATTTCTATGGTGAGACTTGTCGTGGTTCTAAGCCTGACAGTAGAGTGGGGGGTAGGTATGGAGAGGCAAGGTCCTAGCTATGGAGAGGTTGTAAGCACAAAGGATGTACGAGTTCAGGCCCTTCTCGGAAGAAGTAACAGCCCTACGTCTCGGAGCCCGGAGGCGGTCGAGTGGATTATGAAAGTGTGAATTACAAGGTGCCGAACCCTTCTGCCTGTGGAGGGGGGTGGCTTATATAGAGTGCGCCAGGACCCCAGCCAGCCCACGTAGGAGAGGGTTTAAGGTGAGTTAAGTCTGGGGCGTTACTGGTAACGCCCCACATAAAGGCCTTTACTATCATAAAGTCTACTTGATTGCAGGCCGTTGCAGTGCAGAATGCCTCTTGACCTCCTGGTGGTCGAGTGAGTCTTCGTGGTCGAGTCCTTCAGACCAGTCGAGTGAATCCTCGTTGGTCGACTGGAAGGCGACCTCTTCTAAGGATGTCCTGGGGTAAGTTACTTGGATTAGGTCCATGACCCTACCCTAGGTACATAACCCCATCATTAGCCCCCGAATGGATTGAGGCTTCGAGTGAAGAAGGAGTTGATGTCGTTCCCGATTAATCTTTGTGCTCCGGTTGTGCGCTGTTCTGGACCAAAGAATTCCTTTGTCGACAGGAAACAACTTGCCTTCAGTCGACTTGATCCATTCTGTTTTTGCGTCGAGTGATCTTTCAGGCTTCGACGATCTCCGAGCGACGGATCGCCGAAAACACCGCGCCTGACAGACTGATTTGTTGCTCGCGGATTCCGCGGGATGCGAAATTTTGGGGCGCGCGCGAAGCGGGGCGGACCGCGGCGTTCGGATGGGACGGGGCATGGACGCCTCGATCTCCGCGCCGCCTTTTTCGCCACGTATCCCGTCTGCATAACTGTTCCAGATATGATTAGATCGACCGGGCCCACCTGTCATCCACTCGGAAGGGACCTTATAAATGTGCCCGGCGAGGATTTCTGTGCTGCGCCTTAGCATTCTCCCCCTCTCTCTGCTTCCTTCCTCCCTGCTCAGCGTGCTCGCTCTCGCCCCCGCACCACTTCCCTTCGCGCATCTCGCCGGTGACCATGGCCAAGGAGAAGACGGTGGCGCTGGAGCGTGCAAAGAAGGCGTCGGCGTCGGAGAAGGCGAAGGGGAGATCCACCAGCCGCGGAGGGTCCTCGTCCAGATCCCGCCTGCCGAAAGGCTGGGTCCAAGGAGACTGGATCCAGTCGACCATCACTGAGAATGACATTCTCGACATGGCCAACGAGGGCTTGATCCCCCACGGAGCTGCGAGGCTTCCGGGGAAGGAGTGGCAGCCTCAGCCAGAAGAGGGTGAGTGTGTGCTTTTGGCCACCCATGTGGATCGTGGGTTTTCCTTGCCGCCGAGTGTTTTCTTTCGTGGCTTTTTGAACTTCTTCGGAGCGCAGCTCCACCACTTTACCCCAAACTCCATTGCCTATCTTGCCGCGTTCGTGTCCATGTGTGAGGGTTTCTTGGGCTGTCGACCGCACTGGGGTCTGTTCAAACATATATTCACGTGTCGATCTCAGACCGTGAAGAAGGCGAGCCCAGGTGATGAAAAAACCCGAGTCGTCCAAATGTGCGGAGGCCTGGGGATTCAGGTGAGGAATAAGAGCACCTTCCCGCCCATGACCTTTCCCGAGTCCGTCAGAGGCTGGCAGTCGACTTGGTTCTACTGCCAGGTCCAGTCGACGCCAGGGCAGTCGAGTGGACTCCCTCCGTTCACCATGGACCGAGTGCGCAAGCCTTCCCCTCTGAAGCTGATTCCGGAGGAGAAAGCTGACGTGAAGATGTTGATGGAGCGCGTGGTGCAGTTGGTTCGGGAGGGAGTGACGGGCATGGATCTCCTGGAGGTCTTCCTCAGGCGTCGCATCCAGCCCCTCCAGTTCAGGAGCCACTGCATGTGGCTGTACTGTGGGACCGAAGACGAGACTAGAGTCCATCCAGAAGCAGTCGACGATGTCACTCTGGAAAGATGGATGGCAGCCGTCACCGGAAAAAAGGACAACCCACGCGGAGCCAGAAGGATTCCTCCACTCGACCACAACAGTGATCCAAATAAGGTACACTTGCCCTGCTCTCCACTGCATTCTTGTCGCATTCATCTCTGTCTACTCTGCCGACTGGTTGACTGAGCATTGTCTTGATATCTGCTAGGCCCTCACCGAGCTGTACTCGATGCCCAATGGGGCACAAACTCCGACTGAGGAGGGTGAGGCGAGTGGGGGCGAGAGCCAGGATGAGGAGGAATGGGACTCGGACGTTGCAGGGGACGACGACGACGATGATGATGACGACGGCGATGATGATGACGCCGAAGACGAGGAGGAAGAGGAGGAGGTCGTGCCACCGCGCTCGGAAAGGCGGTCGAAGCTCGTCCACGACCCTTCGACTGAACGTGGCAAGGGGGTTGCGACGCAGTCGACCAAGCGCCCTAGGACCTCTTCTCCAGCGCCGACTGAAAAGGCGCCGAAGCATCCTAGGGGGGCTCCGCCAAAGCCGACCAAGCTCCTGCCGAAGATGAAGGTGTCCATCCCCACCATATCAGGGTAATTGTGCTGTTCATATTTTCTTATTCTGTGCGAACTTTATCTCTGGTCGACGCTGGAGTTAGTCGACCGATCCTTTGGAGTTGCAGTGCTGCTACTTCTGCGACCTCGGCCCGGGCTGATGACCACGAGATGGAGGATGCAGCAACTTCGAACCCAGGTACTGTATTCTTAACATCGTTCTTAGTCGACTGACTCGCGATCTCTGATCCTGATTCTTCTCCGCAGCTCCACCCAATACTGTTATCAATCTCCCTGATGACGACGAGGATGAAGAAACACTGGCACGCAGGAGGAGTCGGAAAGCGTCCGCCAGTAAGGTGCCTCAGGATGTGACGGCGCCTGAGATTCTGACTGTGGAAGAAGAGAACATCACTCGACACACGGTGTCCCAGAAGACCAAGCTGACGAGTGCTCAACAGCCCTCCCTCTTCACGACGCACCACGTCCCAGAAGACCAAGCTGGCGCAGCGAAGGAGGCAATACGCCAGGCGGGACTCATGATGGAGCAGCTGAAGACTATCCGGGACGCGAGCCAGGCAGCTTATGACGCCAGCTCTGCCCTCCAAATCAATGTCCAGGTCAGTCGACCGCTGTTTGTTCTGTTGGATATGCTACCAAAAACTTTTCTTTTCCGGAATTTATAGTAATCACCCACTGGGTGTGTCGAATAAACTCCGTGTTAGCGGGGGCACGCTGAGTGCACCCGCTAGGTGTAGTCCCCAAGGCTAAGGTCGACTGCTGGCAGTCGGCCTTAGGCTTTATAATGTCAATCTTTCTGTCAGTTGACTGGTCAACTGGATTTCACAAACCGGTGGGGGCACGCTGAGTGCACCCACTGGGTGTAGTCCCCGAGACTGTGGTCGACTGCTTGCAGTTGATCACAGTCTTAGAGAATGCATCTCGCACACATTTTTTTTTTGAGGTCGACTGGTCGACTTTGTCTTCAACAGGATTAGTGGGGGCACGCTGAGTGCACCCACTGGGTGTAGTCCCCGAGACTACGGTCGAATGCTTGTATTTGGCTGTAGTCTTAGAAACGTGTGTTTATCCCTTTTTCACTCGGAAGTGAATTATATTTGACATTTAGTCGATTGGTTCTTCACAGAACTCCTGTGATCTTGTGGCTCGCTACTCAGAGCTGGAACAAAAACATACTCAAGTCGAGCTGAGCTTGAAGCTGGTTCAGGAGAAGCTGACAAAGGCAAAGGAGGAGACCGAAGGTATGTTTGGTGAGACCTTGATGACTGCTTTTCCCCTTGCTTGTTTCAGCATCTGATCTTGTTGTAACTTGCAGGTAAGGTAAGGGAGGCCCAGCAGAAGAAAGACCTTGAGCTAGCTGAGAAGATCAAGCTTGCTGACGAGAAGTTAGCTTCAGTTACCAAGCTCGAACAAGACAATACCAATCTGAAAGCTGCTCTTGGGATTGCCAACAAGGAGGTCAGTCGACTGAAAACTGACAAAGCTGCCCTGACCGACCAAGTCAGCAAATTGACTGAGAAGAAAACTGAACTGGAGGCCTTCCTGAGTGGCCTTGCCAAAAAGTTGTTCCGTATGCTTGAAGGTAGACCTCCATGTTTGGCAAATATTTCCAATTGTGGCTTTTTCCATTCGACTATCTCCTTGACTTAGTGATCACCCTTGCAGAATTTTGTCAAAACTTTGAAGAAGAAACCAGCCGACTGGAGCCAAACCTTGACCCCGTCAATTCTCCGGTGAACGACGAAGTTGCCATGGATGTTTTCCGATTGGAGTCTCGTGTTGCAGCTGTCGTGGACTATCTCGCAAGGCTGAAGGCCGCCACATCTCGCATCGACTCGACGCTCTGGCCTGAGGAGACACTTCAGAATGACCTTGAGTCGCTGATGGCCCGCTTGAACACGATCCCTGGTCGAGTGCAAGAGTGGAAGAAGTCCTCGGCTCGGTGTGGTGCAGATGTCGCTCTGTGTCTGGCCCGAGTCCACTGCAAAGATGCGCGAGAAGAGAAGCTGGCGGCCCTTCGGGTGGCCAATACCAAGAAGCACGACTTCAGATCCTTTATGGAAACTTTCCTTGCAGCTGCCACTCGGATCGCCGACGGGATTGACCTTGATGAATTTGTTGCACCTTCCAGCCCCCCACAGGAGGGGTAAAAAACTTCTTCTGGCTCGACGCTTTAAATTTGCCTCGGTATGCCGAGTGAAATTGTAACCGACAAACCTTAACAGGCTTGACGCCTGAGCACTTTCGGTTCCTTTAGATGTCGATTCAAACTTGGATTTGGTGCTTGAATACGATTGCCTTCGGCTCGGAATGTCTTTTGCAGGTTCAAAGCAAGGTGCCTGTGCTGCAATCGATTTATTCTTTAGTCCACTTAGACGAGCACTGGGCTGCAGCTAAGCCCCCGAGTGAGAGGGTTGCTCTTCACTCGGTAGGATTTTTATAACTTAGGCGAGCACGAGGCTGCAGCTAAGCCTCCGAGTGGAAGGCTGGCTTACCACTCGGTAGGATTTTCACGACTTAGGCGAGTGCTTGGACTGCAGCTAAGCCCCCGAGTGAGAGGGTTGCTCTTCACTCGGTAGGATTTTTATAACTTAGGCGAGCACGAGGCTGTAGCTAAGCCTCCGAGTGGAAGGCTGGCTTACCACTCGGTAGGATTTTGATAACTTAGGCGAGCACGAGGCTGCAGCTAAGCCTCCGAGTGAGAGGATTGCTCTTCACTCGGTAGGATTTTCACAACTTAGGCGAGTGCTTGGACTGCAGCTAAGCCCCCGAGTGAGAGGGTTGCTCTTCACTCGGTAGGATTTTCACAACTTAGGCGAGTGCTTGGACTGCAGCTAAGCCCCCGAGTGAGAGGGTTGCTCTTCACTCGGTAGGATTTTTATAACTTAGGCGAGCACGAGGCTGCAGCTAAGCCTCCGAGTGGAAGGCTGGCTTACCACTCGGTAGGATTTTGATAACTTAGGCGAAACGGATTCGCAGCTAAGCCTCCGAGTGGAAGGCTGGCTTACCACTCGGTAGGATTTTGATAACTTAGGCGAAACGGATTCGCAGCTAAGCCTCTGAGTGGGAGTCTGGCTCACCACTCGGTAGGATTTTTACAAACTTAGGCGAAACGGATTCGCAACTAAGTCAGCTAAGCCCCCAAGTGAGAGGGTTGCTCTTCACTCGGTAGGATTTTCACAACTTAGGCGAGTGCTTGGACTGCAGCTAAGCCCCCGAGTGAGAGGGTTGCTCTTCACTCGGTAGGATTTTCACAACTTAGGCGAGTGCTTGGACTGCAGCTAAGCCCCCGAGTGAGAGGGTTGCTCTTCACTCGGTAGGATTTTTATAACTTAGGCGAGCACGAGGCTGCAGCTAAGCCTCCGAGTGGAAGGCTGGCTTACCACTCGGTAGGATTTTGATAACTTAGGCGAAACGGATTCGCAGCTAAGCCTCCGAGTGGAAGGCTGGCTTACCACTCGGTAGGATTTTGATAACTTAGGCAAAACGGATTCGCAGCTAAGCCTCTGAGTGGGAGTCTGGCTCACCACTCGGTAGGATTTTTACAAACTTAGGCGAAACGGATTCGCAACTAAGTCACCCACTGAGGGGAATTTTATTGGAAAATAAAAAGTGACAGATATTGTGGAGGAACTATGACACTATTATTTTGAGGTCCATGAACTACAGAAGTACTTTATTGCAACTCATCCGAGTGATAAAACTTAAGTGTAAAATGGGCGGAGTAGCTCCGCGTTCCAAGCTCGGGGCTCGTCGATATCATGCTCGACGTTGTAAAGATGGTACGCCCCGTTGTGGAGAACCTTGGTGACGATGAAGGGGCCTTCCCAAGAAGGAGCAAGCTTGTGTGGTTTGTGCTGATCCACTCGGAGAACCAAATCTCCTTCCTGGAAGGCTCGACCTCTCACATTTCGGGCGTGGAAACGGCGCAGAACTTGTTGGTAGATGGTCGATCGGATCAGAGCCATCTCCCTTTCTTCCTCTAAAAGGTCGACTGCGTCCTGCCGCGCTTGTTCAGCTTCTGCTTCGTTGTAGATTTCAACTCGAGGAGCATTGTGGAGAAGATCACTCGGCAAGACTGCTTCAGCTCCATAGACCAAGAAGAATGGAGTTCTTCCGGTCGACCGATTAGGCGTGGTCCGCAGTCCCCAGAGTACAGATGGAAGTTCGTCGACCCAAGCTCCAGCCGCGTGTTTGAGATCACGCATCAGTCGAGGCTTCAGTCCCTTGAGAATCAGTCCATTAGCTCGCTCTGCTTGTCCATTCGACTGCGGATGGGCGACTGATGCGTAGTCGACCCGTGTGCCTTGGGAGTCGCAGAAAGCTCTGAATTCCTCTGAGTCAAAGTTCGACCCATTATCCGTAATGATGCTGTGCGGAACTCCATACCTGAATATTAGTTCCCTGATGAAGCTAACAGCAGTACCGGTGTCAAGGCTCTTGATTGGTTTAGCCTCGATCCACTTGGTGAACTTGTCGACTGCCACCAGTACATGCGTGAAGCCACTTCGTCCTGTTCTCAAAGGACCGATCATGTCCAGCCCCCAAACTGCAAAAGGCCAGACGAGTGGGATGGTCTTCAGAGCTGACGCAGGCTTGTGCGACATATTCGAGTAGAACTGACATCCCTCGCACTTATCTACTATCTCTTTTGCCATCTCATTCGCCTTGGGCCAGTAAAATCCGGCTCGGTATGCTTTGGCCACGATGGTCCGAGAGGACGCATGATGACCACAGGTCCCCGAGTGAATATCATTGAGGATGAGTCGACCTTCTTCTGGTGTTATGCACTTCTGACCGACTCCAGTCGCGCTTTCTCTGTATAATTGTCCTTTGATTACGGTAAAGGCCTTAGATCGACGGACGATCTATCGAGCCTCTTCCTCATCCTCCGGAAGCTCTTTCCTCAAGATATATGCGACATACGGAATCTTCCAGTCGGGAATGACCACCAAAACCTCCATGATCAAGTCGACCACCGCTGGGACTTCAACTTCAGTCGGATCTGTGGCGCTCTTGGGCTGCGGAGTTTCTTCGGTGAAAGGATCTTCTTTGACTGACGGAGTGTGTACATGCTCCAAGAACACGCCACTCGGAATGGCTTCTCTCTTGGAACCTATCTTTGCTAGATCATCAGCTGCTTGATTTTTCAGTCGGGGTATATGATGGAGCTCCAACCCCTCGAACTTCTTCTCCAGCTTCCTCACTGCACTGCAGTATCCAGTCATGGCTGGGCTTCTCACGTCCCACTCTTTCATCACCTGATTGACCACTAAATCCGAGTCGCCATAGACCATTAGGCGACGGACGCCGAGTGAAATGGCCATGCGCAACCCATATAGGAGGGCCTCATATTCTGCCTCATTGTTGGAGGAATCAAAGTGAATCTGGAGCACATATCTGAGCTTATCTCCTCTGGGGGAAACCAGGACAACCCCAGCACCGGAACCATTCAACATCTTAGAGCCATCGAAAAACATGGTCCAATGCTCCGAGTGAACTTCAGTCGGCTGCTGTTGTTCAATCCACTCGGCGAGGAAATCTGCTATCGCCTGAGACTTAATGGCTTTCTTTGCCTCAAACTTGATATCAAGGGGAAGAAGTTCAATCGCCCATTTGGCCACTCGACCAGTTGCATCTCTGTTGTGCAAAATCTCTGATAGTGGAGCGTCGCTGACGACTGTGATGGAATGGTCAGAGAAATAATGAGCAACCTTCTTTGTGGTCATGTATATTCCATACACAAGCTTCTGATAATGAGGATATCTCTGCTTGGATGGAGTCAAGACTTCAGACAAATAATACACTGGGCGCTGAACTTTGAGAGCTTTTCCTTCTTCTTCCCGCTCGACCGTTAGCACAGTACTGACGACTTGTCCTGTGGCTGCGATGTAGAGCAACAGAGGCTCTTTGCTGATTGGAGCAGCAAGCACCGGCTGGGTGGAGAGCAGAGCTTTTAGCTCGGCAAATGCTGCATCAGCTTCTGGAGTCCACTCGAACTTGTCAGCCTTCTTCATCAGTCGGTAAAGAGGCAGTGCCTTTTCACCGAGTCGTGAGATGAATCGACTTAATGCGGCCAAGCATCCAGTAAGCTTCTGGACATCGTGCACTCGCACAGGGCGTTTCATTCGGAGAATAGTGCCAATCTTCTCTGGGTTAGCGTCGATTCCCCGTTCGGAAACGAGAAGACCGAGTAACTTGCCACCAGGAACTCCAAATGTGCACTTTGACGGATTGAGCTTGATATCATACCTTCTGAGGTTAGCAAATGTTTCGGCGAGGTCAGCGAGCAGGTCGGAACCTTTTCGTGACTTGACAACAATATCATCCATATAAGCTTCCACATTCCGACTGATTTGGGTGAGTAGACACTTCTGAATCATTCGCATAAATGTGGCTCCGGCATTCTTGAGGCCGAATGGCATGGTGATATAGCAGAAGCACCCGAATGGAGTGATGAAAGCTGTTTTTACCTCATCGGGCCCGTACAGACGGATCTGGTGGTACCCGGAGTAAGCATCTAAAAAAGACAACCTCTCGCATCCCGCGGTCGAGTCAACAATTTGATCTATGCGAGGGAGAGGAAAGTGATCTTTCGGGCAGGCCCGGTTGATGTGCTTGAAATCAATGCACATTCGGAGCGACTTGTCCTTCTTAGGAACCATGACGACATTAGCGAGCCACTCGGAGTGGTAGATCTCTCGGATAAATCTTGCCGCCAACAGTCGAGCCACTTCTTCTCCGATGGCCTTTCTCTTCTGGACGGCGGACCGCCGAAGATGCTCTTTGACTGGTTTTGCAGACGAGTCGACTCTTAGGCGATGCTCAGCCAGTCCCCTGGGAACACCTAGCATGTCAGCGGGCTTCCATGCAAAAATGTCCCAGTTCTCACGGAGGAACTGGATGAGCGCTTCTTCCTATTTTGGGTCGAGTGTTGTGGAGATGTGGGTCGGAGCTGCTTCGGGGTCGGTCGGGTGAATGTGAACAGGCTTCGTCTCACCGGACGACTGGAATGCAGACTCTGTGGTGGGCTTCTTGGATCGCAGCAAGTCACTCGGATCTGCATTTTGTTTGTATTCTTCGAACTCGACCGCTGTCACTTGGGAATCGGCAATCTTGGAGCCCTTCTGAAAGCACTCCTCTGCCTTTTTCCTATCACCGGTGACAGTGATCACACCTTTGGGACCGGGCATCTTCAATTTGAGGTACACGTAACATGGTCGAGCCATGAACCGTGCATAGGCTGGTCTCCCCAAAATGGCATGATATGCACTTTGAAAATCCACGACCTCAAACGTCAACTTTTCTTTGCGAAAATGCTTCGAATCACCAAACACTACGTCC
Source organism: Triticum dicoccoides (assembly GCF_002162155.2). Taxonomy (NCBI): domain Eukaryota; kingdom Viridiplantae; phylum Streptophyta; class Magnoliopsida; order Poales; family Poaceae; genus Triticum; species Triticum dicoccoides. Next base: position 646,000,788 of record NC_041385.1, on the reverse strand, counting down.
AAAGCTATCTGGCCGAGTGACTCGGCCTTCTTCCCTGGTATAACTCCATGGAAGCTCATGTTACTAGTGCTCAGTCGGGACATCGGAATGCCCATACCTTTCAATGTGTCTGCATACAATAAGTTCAGCCCACTTCCACCATCCATCAGCACCTTTGTCAGTCGAGTGCCTTCGACAACTGGGTCGACCACCAAAGCTTGCCTCCCGGGGGTGGCAATATGAGTCGGGTGATCTGATTGGTCGAATGTGATGGGTGTTTGAGACCACTTCAGATAATTTGCCTTTGCTGGGGCAACCATGTTCACCTCTCGGTTAATCACTTTCAGTCGACTTCTGCTTTCCACATCTGCAAAGATCATCAAAGTGGAGTTGATATGCGGATATCCTCCCTCACTGTCCTCTTTGTCTTCGGCCTTGTCCGACTCCTTCTCCTTAGACTGTTTTCCCTGAAACTGCTGGATCGGGAGTCGACATTGGCGAGTGGTGTGCTTTGGGTAAATGATATTCCCCTCTTCATCTTTCTTCGTGTGAATGTGACATGGCATATCCATCACGTCATTCCCTTCTTTATCCTTTACCTTCTTGGGGTTCCAGGATCCTTTTGGTTTCCCCTTAAACTTTCCTTGAGTCACAGCCAGAGCCTCTCCAGGAGCTGCCGGTTCAGCCTTCCGCTTCTGTTTCCGACTGGTGTTTCCTTTTTCCGACTGACTCGGCTTGTGCTTGCCGCTTCGGAGTCGGTCTTCTTCTTCGCCGTTGGCGTACTTGGTAGCAATCTCCATCATCCGACTCAAGGTCATGTCACCGGTTTGACCAAATTTCAAACTCAGTTCTCTGTTCTTGACGCCGTCTTTGAAGGCGCATACTGCCTGATGATCAGAGACATTTTCCACAGTGTGGTGCAAAGTGATCCACCTCTGAATATACTCTCTGAGAGTCTCATTAGTTTTCTGCACGCAAACTTGCAACTCTGTCAATCCCGCTGGTCGCTTGCAAGTCCCTTCAAACGTTCTGACGAACACTCGGGACAGATCTTCCCAAGTGTAAATGCTGCTAGGAGGTAATTGAGTCAACCATGCCCTGGCAGAACCTTCCAACATGAGGGGCAAATGCTTCATGGCCACCTCGTCGTTCCCACCACCTATCTGAACTGCCACTCGGTAGTCTTCAAGCCAAGTTTCAGGCTTAGACTCACCAGTGAACTTGCTGACTCCTGTTGCCAACCTGAAATTGGGGGGGGATAACTGCGGCTCTGATAGCTCTGCTAAAACATTCAGGACCAGAAACATGTACTCGACTGCTCGTGGGTACATCTCTGTCGAGTGCGCCTCGATGGGCTCTGTTCCGGTCGACCAACCCTTGCACGATAATGGATCGCGCGTCGAAGCCTGGCTCTCTGGGGTCAACTGGAACCCTACGCCCTGTACTGTACTGACGCCTATCATCTGGCTGCCGAGGAGCGTAAGACCCACCCCTCGGAGGGGAATAGGGCACTCGACGCCTATCATCTCGGTCGAGTCTGTCGCCATATTGATCTCGCCGATTCTCACGCCCTTCGCGCCGCGGAGGCGATCTGGGGCTGTGAGCCGACTGAACCGTATTCACAGTGACAGATCGACTGTGAATTCTGTTGCGCGACTGAGACACGGCTGAATTCTGATCTCCTGCTGCCCAGAGCAGATCCCTGATCTGCAGCAAACCTCTGCCAGCTTCCGACTGCGAAGGCTGAATGGACTCTGCTATACGGGTCGCAGCTGCTAAATTCTGAATTGGGGTTCGATATACCTGAGTCGGCGGGAAGAGTTGACGTCGACTGGTGTCGGGAACTCGTTGCCGCGCGCGCTCGTCGAGTGCTCGCTGAAGGTTCTCCAGTCGAGTGCGCTTGGCCAAATTGGCCAGACGCGCCTCCTCCAAGGCACGAGCCTCGGGGGTTTCTCCTGCGATGGGAATACGCAGGGGATCCTCGTTCCTGCGGCGAAGCTCTTCTCTTTGCAGAGAGTCGAGTGGCTCGGGCTGGTACTCTTCATAGTCTCGTGCAGGGTCGCCGCCGTCACCTGCTCCACCACCACGGGCGAAGCCAGGAGGGCTGTGGGGCCCGTCGACCATCAAGATTTCCGCCGCTGGATCACTGCTTCCGCACTCGGATGCAGTCTCTCCGGAGCCAGTCGACTGATCGAACAAGCCGTAGAGAGATTCGTTGGGCTCGATTTCCGCAACTTGTGTAGTGGCCGATTGGCGAGCCACCGCGTGACTCACCCATCGCTGAAGCCTCGACCGGCCTGAGCGCTTGCGCTGGCGGGAGACCGGGAGGGTTGACGATGGAGGAGCCGACCGATACTAGGTCGACGGTTGCCGCAGCAGAACGCCGCGGACACATGCGCGAAGATGCGTCGCACCGCGGACGGGGAGCGCGTCTACGTCGAGTGGAGCCTCCTGGAGCCATGCGGAGTCGTCGACGATGAAGGTGAGAGTGCCGAGACGGATCTCTTGACCCTTGACCAAAACTCCAGCAGACACCATGATGAGAGTACTCGGAAGAATCGCAACTTCTCCACAAAATCGCTAAAACACCGGCCCCACGGTGGGCGCCAACTGTCGTGGTTCTAAGCCTGACAGTAGAGTGGGGGGTAGGTATGGAGAGGCAAGGTCCTAGCTATGGAGAGGTTGTAAGCAAAAAGGATGTACGAGTTCAGGCCCTTCTCGGAAGAAGTAACAGCCCTACGTCTCGGAGCCCGGAGGCGGTCGAGTGGATTATGAAAGTGTGAATTACAAGGTGCCGAACCCTTCTGCCTGTGGAGGGGGGTGGCTTATATAGAGTGCGCCAGGACCCCAGCCAGCCCACGTAGGAGAGGGTTTAAGGTGAGTTAAGTCTGGGGCGTTACTGGTAACGCCCCACATAAAGGCCTTTACTATCATAAAGTCTACTTGATTGCAGGCCGTTGCAGTGCAGAATGCCTCTTGACCTCCTGGTGGTCGAGTGAGTCTTCGTGGTCGAGTCCTTCAGACCAGTCGAGTGAATCCTCGTTGGTCGACTGGAAGGCGACCTCTTCTAAGGATGTCCTGGGGTAAGTTACTTGGATTAGGTCCATGACCCTACCCTAGGTACATAACCCCATCAAGACTGCTAATATTGTTAGACCAGATACTAAGATACATAGACCTGTGGTAGGCATGCCTGTTATTTCTGCTAAAATAGGAGATCGTTGTTATCATGGCTTATGTGATATGGGTGCTAGTTCTAGTGCAATAGCCTATGACTTATATAAAGAAATTATGCATGACATTGCACCCGTTGAATTGGAAGGTATTGATGTTACTATCAAATTTGCCAATAGAGATGCTATTTCACCAATTGGGATTGTTAGAGATGTTGAAGTCTTGTGTGGTAAGGTTAAATACCCTGCTGATTTTCTTGTTCTTAGTTCCCCACAAGATGACTTTTGTCCCATTATTTTTGGTAGACCCTTCTTAAATACAGTTAATGCTAAGATTGATTGTGAAAAGGATACTTTTACAGTTGGCTTAGAGGGTATGTCTCATGAGTTTAATTTTGCTAAGTTTCGTAGACAACCTCATGATAGAGAATCACCTAGTAAGGATGAGATTATTGGTCTTGCTTCTATTGCCGTGCCTCCTACTGATCTGTTAGAACAATATTTGCTAGACCATGAAAATGATATGTTTATGAATGAAAGAAGGGAAATAGATGAAGTGTTCCTTAAACAGAAACCTATACTGAAACACAACCTTCCCGTTGAAATTCTTGGGGATCCCCCTCAACCCAAGGGTGATCCCGTGTTTGAACTCAAACCATTACCTGATAATCTTAAGTATGCTTATCTTGATGAAAAGATAATATATCCTGTTATTATTAGTGCTAACCTTTCAGAGCAAGAAGAAGAAAGATTATTGAAACTTCTGAAGAAGTACCGTGCTGCTATTGGATATACTCTGGATGATCTTAAGGGCATCAGTCCCACGTTATGTCAACACAAAATTAATTTGGAGGAAAATGCCAAACCAGTTAGAGATCCTCAACGACGTCTGAATCCCAAGATGAAAGAAGTGGTAAGAAAGGAGATACTAAAGCTCCTTGAGGCAGGAATAATTTATCCCATTGCTGATAGTGATTGGGTAAGCCTTGTCCATTGTGTTCCTAAAAAGGGAGGTATTACTGTCGTTCCTAATGATAAAGATGAATTGATCCCGCAAAGAATTATTACAGGTTATAGGATGGTAATTGATTTTCGTAAGTTAAATAAAGGTACTAAGAAAGATCATTACCCTTTACCTTTTATTGATCAAATGCTATAAAGACTATCCAAACACACACATTTTTGCTTTCTAGATGGTTATTCTAGTTTCTCGCAGATACCTGTGTCAGTGAAGGATCAATCTAAAACTACTTTTACTTGCCCTTTCGGTACTTTTGCTTATAGACGTATGCCTTTTGGTTTATGTAATGCACCTGCTACCTTTCAAAGATGTATGATGGCTATATTATCCGACTTTTGTGAAAAGATTTGTGAGGTATTCATGGATGATTTCTCCGTTTATGGAACCTATATTGATGATTGTTTGAGCAACCTTGATCGAGTTTTGCAAAGATGCGAAGACACTAGTCTCGTCTTGAATTGGGAAAAGTGCCACTTTATGGTTAATGAAGGCATTGTCTTGGGGCACAAGATCTCCGAGAGAGGTATTGAAGTTGATAAAGCTAAAGTTGATGCTATTGAAAAGATGCCATGTCCCAAGGACATAAAAGGTATAAGAAGTTTCCTTGGTCATGCCGGCTTTTATAGGAGGTTCATTAAGGACTTATCTAAAATCTCTAGGCCTCTGACTAATTTATTGCAAAAAGATATTCATTTTGTCTTTGATGATGATTATGTAGAAGCATTTGAAATACTTAAGAAAGCTTTGATCACTTCACCTATTGTTCAGACACCTCATTGGAATTTACCCTTTGAAATTATGTGTGATGCTAGTGATTATGCTGTAGGTGTTGTTCTAGGGCAAAGAGTTGATAAGAAATTGAATGTTATCCAGTATGCTAGTAAGACTCTTGATACTGCCTAGAGAAATTATGCTACTACTGAAAAAGAATTCTTAGCAGTTGTGTTTGCATGTGATAAGTTTAGACCTTATATTGTTGATTCCAAAGTTACTATTCACACTGATCATGCTGCTATTAAATATCTTATGGAAAAGAAAGATGCTAAGCCTAGACTCATTAGATGGGTTCTCTTGCTCCGGGAATTTGATTTGTATATTATTGATAGAAAGGGAGCTGAGAACCCCATTGCAGACAACTTGTCTAGGTTAGAGAATGTTCTTGATGACCCACTGCCTATTGATGATAGCTTTCCTGATGAACAATTAGCGGTCGTTAATGCTTCTCGTACTGCTCCTTGGTATGCTGATTATGCTAATTACGTTGTTGCTAAATTTATACCTCCTAGTTTCACATACCAGCAAAAGAAAAAGTTCTTTTATGATTTAAGACATTACTTCTGAGATGACCCACACCTTTATAAAGGAGTAGATGGTGTTATTAGACGTTGTGTACCTGAGCATGAACAGGAACAGATCCTACGCAAGTGTCACTCTGAATCATATGGAGGACACCACGCTGGAGATAGAACTGCACACAAGGTATTGCTATCTAGTTTTTATTGGCCTACTCTCTTCAATGATGCTTGTAAGTTTGTCTTATATTGTGATGAATGTCAAAGAATTGGTAATATTAGTAGACGTCAAGAAATGCCTATGAATTATTCTCTTGTTATTGAACTGTTTGATGTATGGGTCTTTGATTATATGGGACCCTTCCCTGCCTCTAATGGTTATACACATATTTTAGTTGCTGTTGATAACGTTACTAAGTGGGTAGAAGTTATTCCAACTAGTAGTGCCGATCATAACACTTCTATTAAAATGCTTAAAGAAGTTATTTTTCCGAGGTTTGGAGTCCCTAGATATCTTATGACTGATGGTGGTTCACATTTTATTCATGGTGCTTTTCGTAAGATGCTTTCTAAGTATGATGTTAATCATAGAATCGCATCTCCTTATCATCCGCGGTCTAGTGGTCAAGTAGAGTTGAGCAATAGAGAGCTCAAATTAATTTTGCAAAAGACTGTCAATAGATCTAGAAAGAATTGGTCCAAAAAACTTGATGATGCATTATGGGCATATAGAACTGCATACAAAAATCCTATGGGTATGTCTCGGTATAAGATGGTGTACGGAAAAGCTTGTCATTTACCTCTAGAACTTGAACATAAAGCATATTGGGCTATCAAAGAGCTCAACTATGACTTCAAACTTGCCGGTGAGAAGAGGTTGTTTGATATTAGCTCACTTGATGAATGGAGAACCCAAGCCTATGAGAATGCCAAGCTATTCAAAGAAAAAGTCAAACGCTGGCATGACAAAAGGATACAAAAGTGTGAGTTTAATGTAGGTGATTATGTGCTATTATTCAACTCTCGTTTAAGATTTTTTGCAGGAAAACTTCTTTCTAAATGGGAAGGTCCTTACGTTATCGAGGAGGTCTATAGTTCTGGTGCCATAAAAATCAACAACTTCGAAGGCACAAGTCTGAGGGTGGTGAACGGTCAAAGAATTAAACATTATATCTCAGGTAATCCTATCAATGTTGAAACTAATATTATTGAAACCATAACCCCGGAAGAATACATAAGGGACACTTTCCAGAATGTACCAGACTCTGAAAAGGAATGAATATGTGGTACGGTAAGTAAACCGACTCCAAAACAATTCTAATGGCAGTTTTTATCAGTTTTAAAATATTTAAGAATTTTAGGAAGAAAGAAGTAATCCAGGAAGGACACGAGGCCTCCACGAGGGTGGAGGGCGCGCCTACCCTTCCTGAGCGCCCCCCTGTCTCGTGGACACCTCGTGTGCCTCCCGGACTCCGTTTTCTTGCATGTTACATATTATGGTCGATAAAAATTTATTATATAAACTCCCGAAGGTTTTGACCACCGTATCACGCAAATATCCTCTGTTTTTGTTTCGAGTTGTTTCTGTTGCAGATCTAGAGCACCATGACGTCGCCCTCCTTCAACAATGAAGACAAGGATGCTTGGCTATTGAAGATAGAGCTAAAAAGATAAGAACCGGAAGAGATCAACAAGGATGAAGGGATCACGAAGGCCACAGAGGTTCAAGCTTCGGTGGTGAAAGAAGAAGACATCCCTCAACATTTACCTAACCTCTTTACTCCAACTGAGATTGAAGCTTTCAAGATGATTGAGTTAGCTCGCGTATAGAATAAGTATCTCACACAGGAGAATATTTTGTTGAAGGATCATATCGCCGGACTCAAGGGCATCATCCGCAAGTTGGAGGAGCTTTTGTGCTCGATGTGCGATTATCCACCACCATCATCACCACCTCCATCACCTCCGAGGACATAATCACATGGGTATGGTCACTCCCCTTGGCAACTGCCAAGCTTGGGGGAGGTGCCCCGGTATCATATCACCATCACACTCCTATCTTTACCGTTTTATTTAGTTAGATCCTTTTAGTAGTATCTTGATCTAGTAGATTGAAGTTTTAGTATCAAGTAGTTTTGAGTTTTGCTTTGTGATCTCTTTATGTAATCAAGTCCGTGAGCTATCTATAATAAAGATTAGTGTTGAGTCAAGGTCTTTGCTATCTTGCTATGATCTTGAGAAAGTAGAGAATAAAGAGTTCATATTGATCTTATGGTTAGTGATGACTTCACACATAGAAAGTATGAGGCATAAAAGTTGTTGAGAGTTGATAAACGTAGTTTTGGTTGTCGTTGCAATTAATAGGAAGTAATAAGGAAAGAGAGGTTTCACATACAAATATATTATCTTGGACATCTTTTATGATTGTGAAGCACTCATTAAGTATGACATGCTAAAAGAGTTGATGTTGGACAAGGAAGACAACATAATGGTTTATGTTTTCTCAGATCTCAGTTAAAGTATATTGTCATTGACCTTCCAAACATGTTGAGCTTGCCTTTCCCCCTCATGCTAGCCAAATTCCTTGCACCAAGTAGAGATACTACTTGCGCTTCCAAATATCCTTAAACCCAGTTTTGCCATGAGAGTCCACCATACCTACCTATGGATTGAGTAAGATCCTTCAAGTAAGTTGTCATGTTGCAGGCAATAAAAATTACCCTCTAAATATGTATGACTTATTAGTGCAGAGAAAATAAGCTTTATATGATCTTGTTGTAGAAGCAATAAAAGCGACAGACTGCATAATAAAGGTCCACATACAAGTGGCAATATAAAGTGACGTTCTTTTGCATTAAGATTTCATGCATCCAACCCTAAAGACACATGGCAACCTCTGCTTCCCTCTGCGAAGGGCCTATCTTTTACTTTATGTTTTTACTTTATGCTTGAGTCAAGGTGATCCTCACCTTTCCCTTTTTCATTTTATCCTTTGGCAAGCTCCTCGTATTTGAAAGATCATGATATATATATCCAATTGGATGTAAGTTAGCATGGATTATTATTGTTGACATCACCTAAAGGTGAATACGTTGGGAGGCAACACAATAAGCCCCTATCTTTCTCAGTGTCGAGTTGAAACTCTATAACCACAAGTACCGCGTGAGTGTTAGCAATTGTAGAAGACTACATGATAGTTGAGTGTGTGGACTTGCTGAAAAGCTCTATTCTTGAGTCTTTCTGATGTTATGATAAATTGCAATTGCTTCAATAACCAAGATTACAGTTTGTTAGTTCCCAATGAAGTTTCTGAACCATACTTGACATTGTGAATTGATCATTACTTGAGCATAAGAAATCATATGATAAAATCTATTTATGTTGCTGTTATAAGAATGATCATGATGCCCTCATGTCCGTATTTTATTTTTATCGACACCTCTATCTCTAAACATGTGGACATATTTTTCAATATCGACTTCCGCTTGAGGACAAGCGAGGTATAAGCTTGGGGGAGTTGATACGTCCATTTTGCATCATGCTTTTATATCAATATTTATTGCATTATGGGCTATTATTACACATTATATATCAATACTTATGGCTATTCTCTCTTATTTTACAAGGTTTACCATGAAGAGGGGGAATGTCGGCAGTTGGAATTCTGGCTGGAAAAGGAGCAAACATTGGAAGACAATTCTGCACATCTCCAAAAATCCCGAAACTCCACGGAACTTATTTTTGGAATTTATAAGAATTATTGAGCGAAAGAAACACCTCAGGGGGGCCACACCCTGGCCAGGAGGGTGGGGGGCACGCCCATCCCTACTGGGCGCGCCCCCTGTCTCCTAGGCCCCCTGGTGGCCCTCCGGTGTCCTTCTTCTGCTATATGAAGGCTTTTACCCTGGAAAAAATCATGGGCAAGCTTACGGGACGAAACTCCGCCGCCACAAGGCGGAACTTGGCGGAACCAATCTAGGGCTCCAGCGGAGCTATTCTGCCGGGGACACTTCCCTCCGGGAGGCGGAAATCATCACCGACGATCCTCTCATCGAGAGGGGGTCAATCTCCATCAACATCTTCACCAGCACCATCTCCTCTCAAAACCCTAGTTCATCTCTTGTATCCAATCTTTTATCAAAACCACAAATTGGTACCTGTGGGTTGCTAGTAGTGTTGATTACTCCTTGTAGTTGATGCTAATTGGTTTACTTGGTGGAAGATCATATATTCAGATCCTTAATGCTTATTATTACTCCTCTGATTATGAACATGAATATGCTTTGTGAGTAGTTACGTTTGTTCCTGAGGACATGGGTGAAGTCTTGCTATTAGTAGTCATGTGAATTTGGTATTTGTTTGATATTTTGATGAGATGTATATTGTCTTTTCCTCTAGTGGTGTTATGTGAACGTCGACTACATGACACTTCACCATTATTTGGGCCTAGAGGAAGGCATTGGGAAGTAATTAGTATATGATGGGTTGCTAGAGTGACAGAAGCTTAAACCCTAGTTTATGCGTTGCTTCGTAAGGGGCTGATTTGGATCCATATGTTTAATGTTGTGGTTAGGTTTACCTTAATACTTCTTTTGTAGTTGCAGATGCTTGCAATAGGGGTTAATCATAAGTGGGATGCTTGTCCAAGTAAGGGCAGTACCCAAGCATCGGTCCACCCACATATCAAATTATCAAAGTACCGAACGCGAATCATATGAGCGTGATGTAAACTAGCTTGACGATAATTTCCATGTGTCCTCGGGAGCTCCTTCCTCATTATAAGAAATTGTCCAGGCTTATCCTTTGCTACAAATGGATTGGCAGCTGAACAAAAAGTATTACGGCGGATGAACAAATTACTGTCGAGCAATTGATAGAAAAGTCATAGTTATGAGAATATCGAGGCATGATCATGTATATAGGCACCACGTCCGCAATAAGTAGACCGACTCCTGCCTGGATCTACTACTAGTACTCCACACATCGACCGCTATCCAGCATGCATCAAGAGTATTAAGTTCATAAAGAACAGAGTAACGCATTAAGAAAGATGACATGATGTAGAGGGATAAACTCATATAATATGATATAAACCCCATCTTTTTATCCTCGATGGCAACAATACAATACGTGCCTTGCTGCCCGTGCTGTCACTCGAAAAGGACATCGCAAGATTGAACCCAAAGCTAAGCACTTCTCCTATTGCAAGAAAGATCAATCTAGTAGGCCGAACCAAACTGATAATTCCAAGAGACTTGCAAAGATAACCAATCATACATAAAAGAATTCAGACGAGATTCAAATATTTATCATAGATAAACTTGATCATAAACCCACAATTCATCGGATCTCGACAAACACACCGCAAAAAGATTTACATCGAATAGATCTCCAAGAAGATCGAGGAGAATTTTGTATTGAGATTCAAAGAGAGAGAAGAAGCCATCTAGCTAATAACTATGGACCCGAAGGTCTATGGTAAACTACTATCAACTCATCGGAGAGGCTATGGTGTTAATGTAGAAGCCCTCCATGATCGATTCCCCCTCCAGCAGAGCGCCCGAAAAGGCTCCAAGATGGGAATCACGGGACAGAAGGTTGCGGCGGTGGAAATAGGGTTTCATGGTGCTCCTGGATGTTTTCAGGGTATGCAAGTATATATAGGCGAAGGAGGTCGGTCAGGGGAGCCACGAGGGGCCCACGAGGGTGGGGGGCATGCCCACCCCCCTAGGGCGCGCCCTCCTGCCTCGTGGCCACCTCGGCTTCTTCTTGACGTCCACTCCAAGTCTCCTGGATTGCGTTTGTTCCAAAAAGATCGCTCCCGAAGGTTTCATTCTGTTTGATATTCCTTTTCTTCAAAACACTGAAATAGGCAAAAAAACAACAATTTGGGCTGGGCCTCCGGTTAGTAGGTTAGTCCCAAAAATGATATAAAAGTGTATAGTAAAGCCCATAAACATCCAAACGGGTAATATAATAGCATGGAACAATCAAAAATTATAGATACGTTGGAGACGTATCAAGCATCCCCAAGCTTAATTCCTGCTCGTCCTCGAGTAAGTAAATGATAAAAACAGAATCTTTGATGTGGAATGCTACCTAGCATATTTCTCAATGTAATTTTATTTATTGTGGCATGAATGTTCAGATCCAAATAATTAAAGATAAAAGTTCATATTGACATAAGAGTAATAATACTTCAAGCATACTAATAAAGCAATCATGTCTTCTCAAAATATCATGGCCAAAGAAGGATTATCCCTACAAAATCATATAGTTAGGCTATGCTTCATTTTCGTCACACAAAATACTCCCATCATGCACAACCCCGGTTTCATCCAAGCAATTGGTTCATACTTCTTAACGCGCTTCAGCTTTTTTAACTCTCACGCAATACATGAGCGTAAGCCATGGATATAGCACTATGGGTGGAATAGAATATGATGATGGAGGTTGTGTGGAGAAGACAAAAAAGGAGAAAGTCTCACATTGACGAGGCTAATCAACGGGCTATGGAGATGCCCATCAATTTATGTCAACATGAGGAGTAGGGATTGCCATGCAATGGATGCACTAGAGCTATAAATGTATGAAAGCTCAACAAAAGAAACTAAGTGGGTGTGCATCCAACTTGCTTGCTCACGAAGACCTAGGGCATTTTGAGGGAGCCCATCGTTGGAATATACAAGCCAAGTTCTATAATGAAAAATTCCCACTAGTATATGAAAGTGACAACATAGGAGACTCTCTATCATGAAGATCATGGTGCTACTTTGAAGCATAAGTGTGGAAAAGGATAGTAACGTTGTCCCTCTTTTTTATCTCTTTTTTTGGGGGCCTTCCCTTTTTTTATTTGGCCTTCCTCCTTTTTTTGGCCTTTCTCTCTTTTTTTTGGCCTTTCTTTTCAAGGGGCAATGCTCTAATAATGATGATCATCGCACTTCTATTTACTTACAACTCATGGATTACAACTCGATACTAGAACAAAATATGACTCTATATGAATGCCTCCGACGGTGTACCGAGATATGCAATGAAACAAGAGTGACATGTATGAAAATTATGAAGGTGGCTTTGCCACAAACACGATGTAAACTACATGATCATGCAAAAGCAATATGACAATGATGAAACGTGTCATAACAAACAGAACGGTGGAAAGTTGCATGGCAATATATCTCGGAATGGCTATGGAAATGCCGTAATAGGTAGGTATGGTGGCTGTTTTGAGGAAGATATAAGGAGGTTTAGGTGTGATAGAGCGTATCGTGTCACGGGTTTGGATGCACCGGCGAAGTTTGCACCAACTCTCAAGGTGAGAAAGGGCAATGCACGGTACCGTAGAGGCTAGCAATGATGGAAGGGTAAGAGTGCGTATAGTCCATGGACTTACATTAGTCATAAAGAACTCATATACTTATTGAAAAAGTTTATTAGCCCTTGAAGCGAAGTACTACTATGCATGCTCCTAGGGGAAGGGTTGGTAGGAGTTAACCATCGCGTGATCCTGACCTCCACTCATAAGGAAGGCAATCAAGAGAGCACCCCATGCTACAAATTTGTTACACAACTTTTACCATACATGCATGCTATGGGACTTGCTAACTTTAACACAAGTTATTCCCATTTTCATAATTACCCAACTAGCATGACTCTAATATTACCACCTTTACATCTCAAAACAATTATCAAATATCAAATTGACCATAGCATCCAATTCACTTTCTATGATAGTTTTTATTATACCCAACATGGATGCCCATCATTCTAGGACCAATTTTATAACCATTGCAAATACCACGCTGTTCTAAAAGACTCTCAAAATAATATAATAGAAGCATGAGAGATCAATAATTTCTACAAAATAAAACCACCGCTGTGCTCTAAAAAGATATAACTGAAGCACTAGAGAAAAATTGTGTAGCTCAAAAGATATAAGTGAAGCACATAGAGTATTCTAATAAATTCTGAATCGTGTGTATATCTCCCAAAAGGTGTGTACAGCAAGGATGATTGTGGTAAACTAAAAAGCAAAGACTCATATCATACAAGATGCTCCAAGCAAAACACATATCATGTGGTGAATAAAAATATAGCTCCAAGTAAAGTTACCGATAAACGAAGACGAAAGAGGGGATGCCTTCCAGGGCATACCCAAGCTTAGGCTTTTGGTTGTCCTTGAATTATCTTGGGGTTCCATGGGAATCCCCAAGCTTAGGCTCTTGCCACTCCTTATTCTATAGTCCATCAAATATTTACCCAAAACTTGAAAACTTCACAACACAAAACTCAACAGGAAATCTCATAAGCTCCGTTAGTGCAAGAAAGAAAAACCACCACTTAAGGTACTGTAATGAACTCATTATTTATTTATATTTGTGTTAAACCTACTTTATTCCAAATTATCTATGGTTCATACCCCCCGATACTGGCCATAGATTCATCAAAATAAGCAAACAACACATGAAAAACAGAATCTGTCAAAAACAGAAATGTCTGTAGCAATCTGTAACTTTCGAATACTTCTGGAACACTAAAAATCCTACAAAAATAGGAAGTCCTGAGTAATTTGTCTACTGATCTACTGCAAAAAGAATTAACTAAACATCACGTTTCTGTGATTTACTAAAATTATTCTCGTGCGCACAAAAGTTTCTGTTTTTCAGCAAGATCAAATTAACTATCACCGTAGGTTATCCTATAGGTTCTACTTGGCACAAACACTAATTAAAACATAAAACCACATCTAAACAGAAGCTAGATGAATTATTTATTACTAAACAGAAGCAAAAATCAAGGAACAAAAATAATATTGGGTTGCCTCCCAACAAGTGCTATCATTTAACGCCCCTAGCTAGGCATAAGAGCGAGAATAGATCTAAGTATTGCCATCTTTGGTATTCAATTCATAAGTGGCTCTCATAATAGATTCATAAGGTAATTTGATTTTCTTTCTTCGAAAGTGTTCCATGCCTTTCCTTAATGGAAATTGGAATCTAATATTTCCTTCCTTCATATCAATAATTGCACCAATCGTTCTAAGGAAAGGTCTACCAGACATGAAAAATTGCAATCTATATCAAGAATGATAAAATCTACGGGAACATAATTACTATTTGCAACAATAAGAACATCATTAATCCTTCCCATAGGTTTCTTAATAGTGGAGTCCACAAGGTGCAAGTTTAAAGAGCAATCATCAAATTCACGGAAACCTAACATATCACACAAGGTTTTTTGAATCGTCGAAACACTAGCACCCAACTCACACAAAGCATAGCATTCATTATATTTAATTTTAATTTCTATAGTAGTTTCCCACTCATCATAAAGTTTTCTAGGGATAGAAACTTGCAATTCAAGTTTTTCTTCATAAGATTACATCAAGGCATCAACGATATGTTTGGTAAACGCTTATTTTGACTATAAGCATGAGGAGAATTCAACACGGATTGCAACAAGGAAATACAATCCACTAAAGAACAATTATCATAATTAAATTCCGTGAAATCCAAAATAGTGGGTTCATTGCTATGTAAAGTTTTGACCTCTCCAATCCCACTTTTACCAAATTTAGCATCAAGATCTAGAAACTCTGAATCATTGGGACGCCTTCTAACTAAAGTTGACTCATCTCCAGTCCCATCATTATCAAGATTAATATTGCAAAAGGAAGATTTAATAGGGGACACATCAATTACTTTTAGATCTTCATCATTATTTTCATGGAAACTAGAAGAACACGCTTTTACAAAGCAATCTTTCTTAGCACGCATCCTAGTGGTTCTTTCTTTGCACTCATCAATGGAAATTCTCATGGAGTTGAGAGACTCATTGATATCATGCTTAGGTGGAATAGATCTAAGTTTCAAAGAATCAACATCAATAGAAAGTATATCAACGTTCCTAGCCAATTCATCAACTTTAAGCAATTTTTCTTCAAGCAAAGCATTGAAATTCTTTTGAGAAATCATAAATTCTTTAACACTATTCTCAAAATCAGAGGGCATCTTATTAAAATTTTCATAAGAGTTGTTTTAGGAATTACCATAATTATTAGAGGAATTGCTAGGAAACGGCCTAGGATTAAAGTTTCCTCTATACGCGTTGTTACCAAAATTATTCCTACCAACAAAATTCACATCCATAGATTCATTATTATTCTCAATCAAAGTAGACAAAGGCATATCATTAGGATCAATAGGAGCACTCTTATTAGCAAACAATTTCATAAGTTCATCCATCTTTCCACTCAAAACATTAATCTCTTCTATCGCATGAACTTTTTTACTAGTAGATCTTTCGGTGTGCCATTGAGAATAATTAACCATAATATTATCTAGGAGTTTAGTAGCTTCTCCTAAAGTGATTTCCATAAAAGTGCCTCCCGCGGCCGAATCTAAAAGATTTCTAGAAGCAAAATTCAATCCAGCATAAAAAATTTCTATGATCATCCACAAATTTAATCCATGTGTAGGGCAATTGCAAATCATTAATTTCATCCTCTCCCAAGATTGTGCAACATGTTCATGATCAAGTTGCTTAAAATTCATAATATCGTTCCTAAGGGAGATGATCTTGGCGGGAGGAAAATACTTGGAGATAAAAGCATCTTTGCACTTATTCCAACATCTTTGCACTTATTCCAAGAATCAATACTATTTTTAGGCAAAGACGAAAACCAAGTTTTAGCACGATCTCTAAGCGAAAACGGAAATAACTTCAATTTAACAATATCATTATCCGTGTCTTTCTTCTTTTGCATATCACGCAAATCAACAAAGTTGTTTAGATGAGTAGCGGCATCTTCACTAGGAAGGCCGAAGAATTGATCTTCCATAGCAAGATTCAACAAAGCAGCATTGATTTCACAAGATTCAACATCGTTAAGAGGAGCAATTGAAGTGCTAAGGAAATCATTATTGTTAGTATTGGAAAAGTCACACAATTTAGTATTATATTGAGCCGTCGTGACAAGCAATCCAACACACAAGCACACAAGAGGCAAGCGAAAAAGAGGCGAACGGAAAAGAGAGGGCGAATAAAACGGCAAGGGTGAAGTGGGGCAGAGTAAAACGAGAGGCAAATGGCAAATAATGTAATGCGAGGGAGATGAGTTTGTGATGGGTACTTGGTATGTGTTCACTTGTGCGTAGATCTCCCCGGCAACAGCGTCAGAAATCCTGCTTGCTACCTCTTGAGCACTGCGTTCGTTTTCCCTTGAAGATGAAAGGGTGATGCAGCAAAGTAGCGTAAGTATTTCCCTCGGTTTTGGGAACCAAGCTATCAATCCAGTAGGAGGCTCCACTCAAGTCCCTCGTACCTACACAAACAAGCAAGAACTTCGCAACCAACGCAATAAAGGGGTTGTCAATCCCTTCACGACCACTTGCGAAAGTGAGATCCGATAGAGATAAAAAGATAAGATAAATATTTTTTGTATTTTTATGATATAGATTGAAAAGTAAAGACTGCAAAATAAAGTAGATTGGAAACTCATATGATGGAAGATAGACTTAGGGGCCATAGGTTTCACTAATGGCTTCTCTCAAGATAGCATAAGTATTACGGTGGGTGAACAAATTACTGTCGAGCAATTGATAGAAAAGTACATAGTTATGAGAATATCTAGGCATGATCATGTATATATGTTGGGAAACATAGTAGAAATTCAAAATTTTCTACGCATCACCAAGATCAATCTATGGAGATTCTAGCAACAAGAGAGAGGGGAGTGAATCTTCATACCCTTGAAGATCGCGATGCGGAAGCGTTACAAGAACGCGATTGGAGGAGTTGTACACTCAGCGATTCAGATCGCGGTCGATTCCGATCTAAGCGTCGAACAATGGCGCCTCCGCGTTCAACACACGTACATCCCGGGGACGTCTCCTCCTTCTTGATCCAGTAAGGGGAGAGGAGAAGTTGAGGGAGAACTCCGGCAGCATGACGGCGTGGTGGTGGAGCTCGTGGTATTCCTGCAGGGCTTTGCCAAGCACTACGGAGGAGGACGAAGAGTTGGAGGAGGGAGGGGCTGCGCCAGGGAAGGGGTGCGGCTGCCCTCTCTCTCCCTCACTATATATAGGGGGAAGGGGGGGAGGAGACACCCTTAGGGTTTCCCTAGGGGAGGGGCGGCGGCTACAGGGGAAACCCTAGATGGGTTTAGGCGCCCCCACCCCTTGGAAACTTGCCCCCCAAGCCGGGAGGGGTGGCTGCCCTAGGGGAGGCGCCCCCAGCTCTCCAAGTTATGTGAGATGGGGTGGGAGGGGCGCTCAGCTCCTTAGTGGGCTGATGTGCCCCCTCCCCTTGGCCCATAAGGCCCCCCAATGCTTGTTGGGGCCTCTGAAACCCCTTTCGGACACGCTGGTCGTCACCCGGCACCACCAGAACAATTCCGGACTCCAATACCCTTCGTCCAATATATCAATCTTCACCTCCGAACCACTCCGGAGTTCCTCTTTATGTCTGGGATCTCATCCGGGACTCCGAACAACCTTCGGTAACCACATACTATTTCCCATAACAACTCTAGCGTCACCGAACCTTAAGTGTGTAGACCCTACGGGTTTGGGAACCATGCAGACATGACCGAGACATTTCTCCGACCAATAACCAATAGTGGGATCTGGATACCCATGTTGGCTCCCCCATGTTCCACGATGATCTCATCAGATGAACCACAATGTCGGGGATTCAATCAATCAATCCCGTATACAATTCCCTTTGTCCATCGGAATGTTACTTGCCCAATATTCGATCATCGGTATCCCAGTACCTCGTTCAATCTCATTACTGGCATGTCTCTTTACTCATCCCGTAACGCATGATCCCATGACTAACTCCATACTTTCTTGCAGTCCGGCGAGGTCCCGCACCGAACAATCCTTGTTGGAGGATTTGCTGGGTTTGGATGCTATGGAGAGCGGGATGCCCCAGAAGTCCCCTACCCCCAAACATGTGAATGCCACCGAGGTTTTGTCCCAGAAGGACCCAGACCAAGGAGAGGGGGAAAAGATCGCAAAGGCGGCGCCAGGAGGTCAAACTTCAGGGGCCGGACACATAGGAGAGAAGGCTCCCATGGACGTCGATGGTGGGGGCCATCTTGAATTCGGCCTCCAGCCGGACTCAATTCCGGAGACCAAAACGGCTCCAGAATCAGGCAGGTGGCCTCCCTCGGCTAGAGGGGGTGTTCCTGTTCCATCGGCAACCTTTGTCCAACCAGAGGTGTCGGATACTTTACCGGCGGCGCTGAAAAGTGTCTCCATCGTCTATGAACACCGTGCCCTTATGGGTGCGGTGATTGAGAAGATTCAGTCTGCTGAGAGTGGACTGGATGAAGCCTGCATCAGCCTTATAACGGTCTTTGAGGTATGTTTGGTGGGGTTTCGAAGAGTGTCATAGTCTAGATAGTAGCCCCTGATACACTGTTCGGTGAAAGAAAGAACCGGACAGAGGATCAAATTTATGTTCACAGGAGACTCACTTGATGACATCTATCTATCTTCTTTTATAAGCAGGGTCTGTAGCGACTGCCGCCTCTCATATTGCGGGGGTCTCTAGACTGAATCATAATTTGGAGCGGGCCAAAGAAGAACTTGGCCAGTTAAAAAGGCAATTGGAGGATAAACAAGGTATGCACAAACCTTGCTCGCGAATGAATTTTTAGTACGATAAAAATATGTTTCATGATTTGCTCTAGGGGCGATGACCGAAGTCGAGGCTCTTAAGAAGGTTGTGGCCGAAGCCCAGAGGAAGGCAGCCGCAGAGCAGGCTCTTTGCGAAAAGCACGAGGCCAGGGTTATTGAGGTTGAGCGAGAGCTTTAGGAGGCCGTGAAGAAATGCGGGACCTTGGAGCAGAGTTTATCCGGGAAAGAATCTGAACTCTCTCAAGCTCGCCAAGCCGCAAGTGATGCCCGGGGGGAAGCCCAAGTTGCCCTGAAGGAAATCCAGGAGGCGAGGAAGATTGCGGCTGGTAAGGCTTTTTCTATAAAAAGCTGGTATTTGAAAGGAGAAAATGAAGTTGACAATTTCAATTCCGATTTCTCCAGGGGTGTTTGTGGAGCTGCCATGCAGCATATCTGATGCCGCCCAATTCTACCGAGCCAAGGAAAATAGTACTGCGGAGAACCTCTTCTGGTCGTAGTATCTGGCGCCAAATTATCCAGTGCCATTTGCCGATCAGCTGAAGCAGCTGATCGAACTGCATAACACGGCCGAACTAGCCATGAAGGATTTGATTATCCGGCTATGGCCCACCGAGCCGATTCCAAGCAGTTACTTCAGGCTCGTGAAGCGGCTTGTGAGTGCCTGCCCTCGACTCGAAGTCATCAAGCGGCCGGTCTGTATGGAGGGTGCGCAAATGGCCTTCGCCCGTGCAAAAGAAATCTGGGGGGAAATGGATGCGGAAAAGCTGATGACCGAGGGACCGCCAGAGGGGAAGTGGCACCGCAAGCCCGAATTATATTATGATAGTGTTCTGAAAGGAGGCCGCCTTGCGGTGGAGTAATGCACAAAGGACATTATATTTCCATGAATACAGTCATGTTGTCCTTTGTAATGTTGAACAAGGTCAATTTCTATTATTTATTGCCTGTTATTTGAAAGTTTTTCCTCCTGTGCGGCCGTTTTATATATTAATCCTGAGAGTTGGCCAGTCGTCGGCTTCTGCCCCCACGTAGGAAGTATGGGGTTGTTCGGGATAAACCTGAGCACTCTTTATCCCGGTGTTGGGTCCTTGAAGGAGGTGTTCAGCACAACGAACCAGGCAATCGGACTATAGAGCTTTATCACTCTCACTTAGCCATAGGAGTTTGACAAAAGGAAGGTAGGCGCAGCCCCTGGTGTTTGGAAGGCCGCACGAGGGGCTCTATAAGCACCTGATCGGAAGAAAAGCCGATCCATCGCACGCTCATTCTTTATGGCATTATGCGGAAGAAATCCTTAAAGATTTTACAACATCTCGAACAGCTGACCAGCTCTCGCCGTATCATGACAGTCAGTTTTCGGCTTTCTCTACTGAGGTGCT
The DNA here is from genome assembly GCF_002162155.2 of Triticum dicoccoides. NCBI lineage: Eukaryota > Viridiplantae > Streptophyta > Magnoliopsida > Poales > Poaceae > Triticum > Triticum dicoccoides. Next base: position 645,980,298 of record NC_041385.1, on the reverse strand, counting down.
TGTCCGGAAGAACCAGGATACAATCACAGTAGTTCTCCTTGTGCTACCTTAGCCGATATAGCGGAACGTAAGGTACCAAAACATGGGGGCCCGGCAAACCCAACTATTGACCCAAGACGTGATTCGGAGCTGATGCATATAATGCTATAAGTTCGGGGTGCCGAATGTCTGCGAAGGTATTCAGACTTTATTGTCGTTATTATGGGCACGACGAAGCCCCTGGCATATTAAGGCATATCACGATGTTCGGATGCCAAATTGAGTAAGAGTGTCAGTAAGAAACAACAACAGATAAACGTCATATAAAGCCACATGTTGTAATTGAATAATACGCCAAGGCGTATGAACACAAGTAATGTGATAGAAAAAGAAATACGACTGTGGAACCTGCTGAGATCAAGCGGGAGGAGGCTGTGTGCAGGTCCGGAGTGTAACCGGATGGTCGTCGAGGGGCATCTCTAAGGATTCCCTTACGCATTTGAGTTGTTTCCATGTCGCCAGTCCTGGCCTACGCGAAGTCGACCTGTAAAGAAAATGCAAGAAATGTTTGTGTGCCGCAGAGTGGTTGAGCCACAGTAGGTGGCCTGTCATAGCTTTTGCTGGAGTGTTTCATTGAGCTCCGGACAAGCTGGGCTATCCTACCGCGAAGTAGTTCGGACTCCTTTGACGGTGTCCGGGAGCTTGGCCGTCGACTCGAGGTTCGATTGAAAGATGCCACTTGTTGCTTCTTCTGTTAAAGCGGCGGTATACTCTTCAGCACCGAGGGGGAGTTCGGCCCTACCATTAACCGTGATGATGCCACGCGGACCGGGCATCTTGAGCTTACAGTAGACATAATGTGGCACCGCGTTGAATCGAGCGAACGCGGTTTGTCCGAGCAGTGCCTGATAATCACTATGAAAGGGGACGATGTCGAAGATTAACTCTTCGATGCGGTAATTGTCTGGTGATCTGAAGACTACCTCAAGAGCGATGGAGCCTGGACAACGGGCCTCCACGCCTGGTATAATACCTTTAAAGGTGGTTTGAGTGGGCTTGATTATTGAAAAAAGATACTCATCTTGCACACTATGTCCTGATACAGCAGGTTTAGACTGTTGCCTCCATCCATGAGGACTCGTGTGAGGTGGAACCCGTCAATTATTGGGTCGAGGACTTGTGCGGCTGAATTGCCCTGATTGGTATTGACCAGATGATCTGTATGATCGAAAGTGATCGGCCATAGTTTGTATTGTGGGGCGACTGGCTCCGTTAAGTCGACGTCCTTAAAAGTGTACATCCGTTCCCATTTTGGGATGTGGACGGCGTTTATCATATTCACCGTTTTGATTTGAGGGGGAAATATCCTTTTCCCTCCTATGTTTGGTGATCGGGGCTCCTCATCATCATCATCACTTTCAGACCCTTTCTCCTTGTTTGTGGCACCTGACCTGCCGGCTTGCTTGAAGACCCAGCATTCTCTGTTGGTATGATTGGCTGGTGTTCCTGAGGTGCCATGAATTTGGCATGGACGATCGAGTATGCGGTCCAGACTGGACGGGCCCGAATTATTCTTTTGTAATGGCTTTTTTCGCTGACCAGACTTAGAGCCACTGAATCCGGCATTGACTATCGTGTCTTCGGTGTTATCACCATTTTTGCGACGCTTGTGTTTTTGCGTCGGGGCTTGCTGTTGCTATCCCTCGCCTCTGATGAGCCAGGATTGCTTGGTGTGTTGTTGCTACGAGCCAACCAGCTATCCTCGCTCGCGCAAAAGTGGGTCATGAGTGTCGTGAGGGCTGCCATGGACTTCGGTTTTTCTTCGCCCAGATGTCGGGCAAGCCACTCGTCACGGATATTATGCTTGAAGGCCGCTAGGGCTTCGGAATCCGGACAGTCGACAATTTGGTTCTTTTTAGTTGGGAACCGAGTCCAGAATTTCCTGGCTGACTCTCCAGGTGTCGGTGTCAAAACCGGCGGATCTCGGGTAGGGGGTCCCGAACTGTGCGTCTAGGCGGATGGTAACAGGAGACAAGGGACACAATGTTTTTACCCAGGTTCGGGCTCTCTCGATGGAGGTAAAACCCTACTCCTGCTTGATTAATATTGATGATATGGGTAGTACAAGTGTAGATCTAGCATGAGATCGGAGTGGATAAACCCTAGAAGCTAGCCTATGGTATGATTGTTGTTCGTCCTACGGACTAAAACTCTCCGGTTTATATAGACCAGAGAGGGCTAGGGTTACACAGAGCCGGTTACAATGGGAGGAGATCTTCATATCGTATCGCCAAGCTTGCCTTCCACGCCAAGGAAAGTCCCATCCGGACACGGGACGGAGTCTTCAATCTTGTATCTTCATAGTTCGGGAGTCCGGCCAAAGGTCTTAGTCCGGCCATCCGGACACCCCCTAATCCAGGACTCCCTCAGTAGCCCCTGAACTAGGCTTCAATGACGATGAGTCCGGTGTGCAAGTTGTCTTCGGCATTGCAAGGCGGGTTCCTCCTCCGAATATTCCATTGAAGATGTTGAACACCAGGGTAGTGTCCGGCTCTGCAAAATAAGTTCCACATTCCACCGTAGAGAGAATAATATTTGCGTTAATCAGATCTGCTGACGTATTCCGCGGCGTGACATCGTGCCACGGCCAGGCTTTTATTCACTTTATTGTTCCACCTCAGCGTGTTTAGCGAGGCGGTTTTCTTGGCACGTCTTGTCAAAGGAGAGATCGTGTCCCCTTATTACGGGATTCTCATCAATACGGGCGTGGGTAACCCAACCGTGACTTAGGTATGACTCCCTAATTGAAAGCGAGTCTCAAACGGTTATGGGGAGGGCTCTTGGTATTCTCCTCCTTTATAAAGGAACCAAGGCCTGGCTCCCTTGTTCTCAAACCAATCAAATCCGCCCCTCGCTTCGAGTTCCAACACCCAAAGCTCTAGTTTTAGGCGCTTCGGACCTACGAAGATGTCCGGCTCCTACCTTCAAGGGCGGTGGATGCCTTCCTCCATTACGAAAGAAGATGTGTGAAAGCTAAGAGATGCCAGGTATCTAACCGGCGAAATCTCGCACAGACTGCCTACTCAAGGGAAAGTTGTTCCCGCTCCCCAGCCCGGTGAAAGCGTGGTGTTCGCATCTCACTTCCTTCGGGGGCTAGGTTTCCCGATCGATCCCTTTGTGAGGGGGCTTATGTTTTACTACGGGTTGGAGTTCCACGACCTACCTCCAGAGTCCATCCTCCAGATCTCATCATTCATTGTCGTTTGCGAGGCCTTCCTCCATATCACCCCTCACTTCGGATTGTGGCTAGAAACTTTCAAAGTGGAATCAAAAATGATCGAGGGGCAGCATGCTGAGTGCGTAGGGGCTATAATAAGCAAGATGGATGACGCTCCATGGCCCGAAGGCTCTTTTCAAGAGGAGCTCGGCTTATGGCAACGGGACTGGTTTTACATCACAGCCCCTAGGGGCACCACATGGGTGGCACCACCTACTTTTCGCTCGGGTCCCCCACCACGGCTGGCATCATGGGTTAATGAACGACTTATCCGGGGGCCACCCAAAGACGTGCCCTTGCTGCAGGGCCGTATTCGAGATCTTCTAGAAAGAGGTATCAATTTGACCGTGGTGGCGCAAGTCATGGTGATTCGCCGCACACTGCCCTGCAAACGTCGACCTCTCCGCCTGTGGGAGTTTAATCCGGAGGGACCACGAGTCCTACAACATTTCATGGGAGTGACACCCATGGAGATGTACAAATTGTTCTTTGGATCACAAGCAAGGTATCCGGATTTGTCCGAGGACGCAGGTCTGAGCTGCAATCGCCCGGATGTTAAAGTAACTAGCCCCATATTTGAATACACCATCCATATTTTTATCAAATCTACCCTTTAGCGGAGTTGTCCTCTGAACAGGAGTTGATGGCAAAGGCAAAGCTTATCAGGTGTCCAGCCCCCCTGCCCGAGACCGTGCCGAATCCCATGTTAACCAGGATGCTGGAGGCCGCGCCATTGGCGGAAGGCGAAGGGGGGAACCAAGGAGCTACCGCCTCCATGAAGGAGGCCGTTAGGAAGGGAAGAATCGAAAATTCTCCCGACCAGGGAAAGAAAAGGACTGCCTCTGAAGACCCGGAGGTGATAACCTCAAAACGGGGAAAGAAATCTTTGTCAGAGGGTTCGGCACCGGAGAACGCCCCCGCCGAATCGCCCCCAAAAGGGGACCCGCTCTCCCCCGAGGCGTAAGTGAAGGGAGGGGTTCCATAATGAATTACATTCATGTTTTATTCCTGAGGAAAATAACCGAAACATTATCTTGAAGTTCGGATCTCAACCCTTCTCAGCAGAGCTCATCTTCAGGGGATCTTCGTCCAGAGATGATAGAGAGCGAAACGCCTCCCCTTGTTCCACCGTCTCACGAGGCTGGCGACCCCAAGGTATCGTCCCAGAGGGTTTTTTCAAGTCCAGACCCTGGAAAAGGTCGTCAGACTAGTCCGGCACCCTCTTGCGTGCCGGCGGAGGGGCTGAAGGATCTGCTTGGTAGGGCGTCCATCTCAGAGGAACACCGTATGTTGGTGATTGGAAGGATTTGATCCGCGGAAAGCGGATTGTACAAGGCTGCCAGGAGTTTACTAACAGGCTTTTAGGTATGTAGAAAGGTGTACCTTTTGGTAGAGCCGCATATTAAATGTGCCCTGTATGAATAGTAGCCCCTGAGACTCTGTGTGTCATCACGAGTGACGGAGCACAGAGGATCATAACCCCAGGTATAATATGTCGCCTATTCCATGAAGGAGGCGAGGCGTTCGGTGGCTAGCCGGACTGATGAATCGGCCGAACTAAGGCGGCAACTTGACGTAGCAGATGCCGACATCGCGCTTGTAAATAAGCGGCTAGACGAGGCTCAAGGTATGTTCAAAAGACACCCAGTAATAGGATCTTGATGCTCGGGCCTTATATGTATATACTTTACATACATGGTGCTGCTGCCGTGGAGAACCTTCGGGCGGAACTTGCCCGAGCCAAGGAGCAAGCAAGGAAAAGTGATGCGGCTGCCGTTAAAGCGGCTGAAGAGCTAAAAGCCGAACAGGCTGCTCACTGCCAGAGAAGGAAGGAAATAGCCGAGATGGACATAAAATTGAAGGATGCTACCGAGCGCTGTAAATTTCTGGAACAAGAAGATAGGGCGGCCCAGAAGGACCTTGAAAAGATCACTGCCAAAGCCAAGGATACTCGCTCTGCCATGAGAGCGATGAAGGAGGAGCTGCATCAGGCCGGAGAAATCATGGCTGGGAAGCCTTATATGCTGCGGATGAAGTTCGGAGACCCCAAGTATGTTCCATTAGACCGGCAGTGGAGTGCGGAAAATGCTTATCTGGATTTGGCCGCAAGTGCGGCGGACGCGACCGAACACTTCCGCAGCCGAGGTGACCATGAATTGGAAGAGTTGTTTTGGTCGCAGTACCACAATGCAGAACACCCACTATCAGTATCCGACCGTTTAGCCGCCTGGGCGGAGCTGAACAGATTATCCGGACTCGCCATGAAGTATGTTGCGAGTCGTCTGTGGCCGGAGAAGCCGGAGCCGAAGAGTTATATTGGCTTGGTGCAGCAGTTCCTTGGTTCGGTGTCGCATGCTGATGCAATGAAGAGGTCGGTGTGCATAGAGGGCGCACAGATGGCTCTTGCCCGTGTCAAAACATACTGGGCAGATATGAAGGCCAGTATTGTTGCGTCCCAGGATTCGGACGAAAGCCTAGTTCCTGCCAAGCACTATTTTGAGGAAGGTCTTCCTGGCGCTCATATAATAGAGTCGCAGTGCTCGAAGGATGTTGTGTACGAATAGCTTATACTATTTGTAAAACGAATTTTGTTTTTATGAAAAAATCTTTTTATACTTGTGCTTGCAAGAATCATGATGCCTCATGTGCGGCCGTTTAATGTATATATTTGTATATAACCTGAAAGATGGCAGTCGTTGGCTTCATCCCCCACGCATAGAATGCGGGGGTGTTCGCAAAAAGGCGCCTTTTCACACTTAATCCAACGTCTTGGTCCTACAAAGGAGGTGGTGGCGCGGCGAACTAGGCAACCGGACTATAATGCTTTATCACTTTCACTTAGCCATAGGAGTTTGACAGTGGGGCTACTGAATAGCCCCTAGGGGCACCGCGCTCGCCTGAATTCGGGGCGCAAGTGTGCCTGACCGGGAATCGGCCCTTCGTTAATGCAGGGGAATCCTAAAGATTCCAAATGTCATCGAGTGGTTGACCAGTCTCTCGCTACATCATGACAATCAGTTTTCGGCTTTCTATACTGAGGTGCTCACCCGGCCGAACCGGGGCACAATCGCAGTAGTTCTCCTGGTGCCGCATTAGCCGATATAACGAAACGTAAGGCAGCAAAACACAGGAGCCGGGCAAACCAAACATTTGACCAAAGACATGATTCGGAGCTGATGCATATAGGGCCAAACTCACGACGCCGAACACTCCCTAAGGTATTCGGTCTTTATGAAGACGGGGCGGAATAGAGCCCTTGGTAAAAAAAGCCCCTAGTGTCCAGGTATGTGCAAAAATTCTAGCATGGCCACATGCCAAGACGCCAACCTCCTCCTCGGCTATAGAGAAAACCGGGGGATGTTATCAACAAGAGACAGTAAAAAAGGTTTACGCAGGGTCTTAATCTGAAAAGAATCCTTGAAGCGGGTCCCTGCTGCACGTCTGCGCCTGTGTCTCCGTTGTGCCGTATCCTGGACGGGCGTAGCATGATGTTCGTCTGCGAAAGAGAGGAACTTAGTAAAAAATAAGCATGCGAGAAATCTATATCAAAATAAGTATAATATAGTTGGAGTAGGAGGTGGGCCGTATTGTCTCCAGGCGTGAGCACACGGAGCCCCTTGTACGGGGGTAAGCGGCTATTAAGTATGTTGACGCCGAACTTGTCTAGCCGTGTCCGGGAAGTAGGGCTAGATTTGACAGCCGCACCCTTGCCCATACTTTGGGGGTCAATTTATGTTCCCCTGTAATGAAATGATGCCCTTTGGGCCGGGCATTTTGAGTGTAAGGGATGCGTAATGCGGTATTGCGTTAAATCGGGCAAAAGCTTCAAGTCCCAGTAGCGCTTGATAGCGACTTACGAATGGGGCGATGTGGAATGTTAGCTTTTCGCTTCGGAAGTTCTCGGGTGATCCGAACATGACTTCTAACGTAAGGGAACCCATACTTGGGGTATCCGGGCCTAGCATTACTCCTTGAAAGGAAGTGTTGCCGAGGTGGATTATAGCTGGGTTTACCCCGAGTTTGCAGACTGTGTCCTGATATAACAGGTTCAAGTCGCTGCCGCCGTCCATAAGGGCGTTTGTAAATTGGAGTCTGTTAATAATTGGATTTACAACCAAGGCAGTCCAGCCTGTGTTCTGGTCTCCTCTAGAGTAATCCTGATGATCGAAGGTGATTGGTTGTAACAACCTGTGGGGTTGCTCCTCCGGGGCTGGCTGTACGGCGCCTGTCTTCGTAGGTGCTGTTCTGTTCTTCCCTTTTGCCACCTGAAGTAGATTTACTGTCTTGACTTCTTGTGGTAACTTCTTTTGATCTCCGGTGTTCTGCTTGTGGGGTGCATCGTCATCTTCACTTGGTGTGTTGAGCCCCTTGTGTTCGGCGTTGAGCTTGCCGGACTGCTTAAATACCCAACAATCTCTGTGGGTATGGTTTGCAGGTCTCCCCGCAGTGCTGTGGATTTGACATATTTTGTCCAAAATTTGTTAAGGTTGGATAGCTCGTCCCTATCGTCTTTGGGGGCGGCTTTTTCTGATTTTGCCGAGAGCTTTGGAATCTGGCGTTTACTGCCGTGCTCATCGGGCTGTTGTCCTTTATCCGGCGCGGTTCTTTGTTACGGCGCGGCTTCCCGTTCCCATCTCTGGGTTCGGACGTATTCGGGTCGCTGGTGCTGCTTCTCGCCAACCAGCTATCCTCTCCTGCACAAAAGCGGGTCATGAGGCTTGTTAATGCGGCCATTGTTCGCGGCTTTTCTTGGCCGAGGTGTCTGGCGAGCCATTCGTCTCGGACGCTATGCTTGAAAGCTGCTAGGGCCTCTGCGTCCGGACAGTCGACTATCTGATTCTTTTTAATAAGGAATCTGTTCTAGAGTTTTCGGGCTGACTCTCCGGGCTGCTGAGTTATATGACTTAGATCATCTGCATCCGGGGGTCGGACATAGGTCCCTTGAAAATTTGCCCGGAAAGCATCCTCAAGCACTTCCCAACTTCCCATGGTGTTTTCGGGAAGTGTCGGTGTCAAAACCGGCGGATCTCGGGTAGGGGGTCCCGAACTGTGCGTCTAGGCGGATGGTAACAGGAGACGAGGGACACGATGTTTTACCCAGGTTCGGGCCCTCTTGATGGAGGTAAAACCCTACGTCCTGCTTGATTAATATTGATGATGTGTGTTACAAGAGTAGATCTACCACGAGATCAAGGAGGCTAAACCCTAGAAGCTAGCCTATGGTATGATTGTTGTCCGTCCTACGGACTAAAGCCATACGGTTTATATATACACCGGAGAGGGCTAGGGTTACACAGAGTCGGTTACAATTGTAGGAGATCTACATATCCGTATCGCCAAGCTTGCCTTCCACGCCAAGGAAAGTCCCATCCGGACACGGGACGAAGTCTTCAATCTTGTATCTTCATAGTCTTGGAGTCCGGCGGATGATGATAGTTCGGCTATCCGGACACCCCCTAGTCCGGGACTCCCTCAGTAGCCCCTGAACCAGGCTTCAATGACGACGAGTCCGGCGCGCATATTGTCTTCGGCATTGCAAGGCGGGTTCTTCCTCCGAATAATTCATAGAAGATTGTGAACACCAGGATAGTGTCCCGCTCTGCAAAATAATTTACACATACCACCATAGAGAGAATAATATTTACACAAGTTCAATCTGCTGACGTATTTGATGGCGTGACGTCACACCACTACCAAGCCTTTACTTAAATCGTTTTTATTGTACCACCTCAGCGCGTTTAGCAAAGCAGTTTCCTTGGCACGTCTTGTCAAAGCAGAGATCGTGTTCCCCTTATTCCGGGATTCCCATCAATACGGACGTGGGTAACCCAACCGCGCCATTGATTGCAGCCCTTGGGGGATAAGTGAGTTTTATCAGGCCAATGGGGACGCATGTTTCCGTCCGCCCATATAAGGGGATAAAGATCCGACCCTTTTACCCGCGCCTTCTTCCTCCTTGGCTTATCCATCTCTGCGAACCCGAGCTCCAGCGCCCAAGCCCGCACATCTCACCTCAACCTTCTCCAACTATGTCCGGAGCAGGAGGCAAGTGGATGGCCTCCTCCGTCACGGAGGGGCGGATCCAGAAGCTTCGCAACGCCGGATACTTGTCCAGCGACATCGCGCACCGGCTCCCCATCGAGGGAGAGCTCATCCCCACCCCCAAGCCCCATGAGAGGGTAGTATTCCTTCCCCATTTCCTTCGCGGACTGGGCTTCCCGCTCCATCCCTTTGTCCGGGGGCTCATGTTCTACTACGGCCTGGATTTCCATGATCTGGCCCCGAATTTCATCCTTAACATGTCGGCATTTATTGTCGTGTGTGAGGCCTTCCTCTGCATCCAGCCCCACTTCGGCTTGTGGCTCAAGACCTTCAGTGTCAAGCCGAAGGTTGTGAAGGGCAGCCAAGCGGAGTGCGGAGGCGCCATGGTGGGCAGGATGTCCCACGTTGCGTGGCTGGAGGGCACTTTTGTGGAAACCATCAAGGGGTGGCAATCGGGGTGGTTCTACATCACCAAGCCGTGTGACCCCGAATGGGCAGCGGCCCCCGAATTCAGATCTGGCATCCCCACACGGCTCACCTCCTGGAAAGAGAGCGGACGGATTTGGGGTGATTCGGAGGAGCTGACCGGACTCCAAGCCTGTGTCCAAAAGCTGGTGGACAAGAAACTCAAGCTTGTCAATGTAGTCCAGGTCATGCTCATCCGCCAGATTCTCCCATGCCAACGACGGGGCTTCAACATGTGGGAGTTCGATCCGGCGCAGCACCAGACTTTGAATGGGCTCTTCGACACTATGTACGAAGATGTCTGGAAGGTGTTGTTCAAAGGCGTCGAGGGTCCCACATCCGCTACCGAAGATCGCGGATTCAGCTTGGAGCGTCCAGCTGATGAGGTAAGTTATTTTTTCCTTTAAGGGACGCTTGTTTTCCATAGTTTGACTCTATGCGGGATCTAAACTCCCTTTCCTTTGACAGGACTGGCTGAAGAAGGCCGCACAGGCTATCTGTCCGGCCCCATTGCCAGAGGACCCAGCGGACGCCCGCCTAACGGGGCTGCTGGCTCCGGCACCCCACGTGGTGCCGGAGAAGAAGGCCAAGAAGAAGGCCACGGTGACTCGGAAGAGTTCCCGTTTTCAGGTGCTATCGGATGATGAATCCGAGGCCGACTCCTCCCACCAAGGCGAGGAGGAGAAGAAGAAAGCCTCTCCCCCAGCAGGGGGAGGGAAGAAAAGGAAGGCCTCCCCAACAAGGGAGGCCGAAGGGTCCAAGAAGGGAAAAACTCTTCCCCCGGACTGTTCTGCCAACGCCAGTGACGACGACGAGGACTGGCCTCCAAGGGCCAAGCCTCTGGTGAGATCATAAGTATCCGGACTCCCGAATAACTTCAAGGTTTTTATTTTCCGCCACATAATGTCTTTCTAATGCCGCATACAACCCTGCAGTCCGCCTAAGGATGATCTTCCCACTTCATCGAGCGGGTCCTTAGGTGCGTCGGATATGGATTCTTTTCCGACTGCCTCCACCCCCTGTGACGTGGACGAAGCTGAGGTGGGATCCCAAGAAGGGGCCCACCAGGAGGAGAGGGCCCCGGAGGTGTCGTAGGACAACCTCCCGGACTTTACACCGGACTCGGCCCCGGAACCCACAGTGGCTCCGGAGTCCGGCGGGCGACCCCTTCGCAAGAAGGGCAAGACCGTGACACCGGCTGCCTCCGTTCAACCAGAGTTGCCGGATAATTTGCTGGAGGCGCTCAACGGCGCCTCCATCGAAGAGGGACACCGCACTTTTATGAGTGCGGTGATTCAGAAGGTGCAGCTCGCCAAGAGCGGGCTGACCGAAGCCTGCAGCAGCCTTCTAACAGGCTTTAAGGTAAGAATTTCAATATGTATAAAATGGTACCGCATAGATAGTAGCCCCTGATGCTCGGTTCGGTGTTCGGAAAGAAAAGCCGGACTGAGGATCTAAAAAAGATATACGCAGGAGTCATAAAAAATATGTCAATATGGGATTGCAGGCTGCGCTGCTGACCTCTGCCGCACTGACTGCGGAGGTCAATACTTTGAAGGAAAACCTCGAGTGGTCCAAGAACGAGCTCGGCCGTGCCAAGAAGCAGCTCGAGGACAAGGAAGGTGAGTAACACCTTATTAAAATTGCACCTTACAGAAAAGGATTTTGGTTGCAAAAAGAATGACAAGGATAACGTGGGTATTGCAGGGGCCGCTAACGAGGTGGCGACCCTGAAAGAGGCGGTGGCCGCGGCCGAACGCAATGCGGCTGCAGAGCGCACCGAGCGAGAGAAGCAGGAGGCGCGGGTGGCGGAGGTACCGCAAGAGCTCCAGGATCTCGTGCAGAAACATGAGAGCCTAGAGCGTGACTCGAAGACTCGAGAGTCTGAGCTTGTAACGGCTCTTGAGAGTGCCAAAGCCGCTAAGGCCGAAGCCTACAAGGCCCTCCAGGAGACCGAGGCGGTAAAGAAAATAGCAGCGGGTAAGGCATTTTTCATGCAAAGTAAGCATGTGAGTGTTAATTACCTGTCGCTTACTCGAATTCGGAGCTCTCCAGGAGCGTTCGTAGATCTTCCTCGCAGCGTGTCCGATGCTGCTGCATTCTACCGGGCCGAGGAGGGGAGCTCAATGGAGAAGGTCTTCTGGTCTCAGTATGCTGAGGCCGGACATCCGGTGCCCCTTAGCGACCAGCTGAAGCAGCTGGTCGAGCTCCACAAGGCGGTCGAACAGGCCATGAAGGGCCTCATAGTTTGGATGTGGCCTAAGGAGGCCATGCGTGGGAGCTACTTCGGCCTGGTGTGGCGGCTGGTGGATGCATGCCCGTGGGTTGAAGTCATCAAGCACTCCGCCTGTATTGAGGGTGCCCGTCGGGCCCTTGCCCGCGCAAAGGTGCACTGGGGCAAGATGGATGCCCAGAAGCTTGTGACGGACCCACCACCAGAGGGCAAGGAGCATCGCACGCCCGAGATGTATTATAAGTGTGTGCTGAAGGGCGCCCGCACTATTGCCGGTGAGTGCTCCAAAGATGTAATATTTGAGTAGACTCGCATTTTGTTATCCTGTGCGCTGAAAACTTAGTTCATTTGCGCTAAGCAACGCTTTTTAACTTAAAATATTACCTTCTGTGCGGCTGTTTATCAAATCTGAGAGATGGCAAGTCGTCAGCTTCAGCCCCCACGCCACGAGTGCTGGGGTGTTCGGGATAAATTTGAGCGCTCTTGTTCCCATATTTGGGTCCATCTAGGGAGGCGCTCAACACAATGAACAGGGCAATCGGACTTATAATGCTTGAACACTCTCACTTAGCCATAGAATTCTATAATTTTAAATTTCCGTGAAGCCCCTAGTCTTCGGAAGGCCGAATTTGGGGCGCTATCCACGCCTGGGCCGGACAAAATCCGGCTCCTCGCTCTAAGCGGCATAAGTCTTTAAGGACTCGCAAAAACCTCTCGAACAGCGACCAGCTCTCGCCTCATCATGACTGTCAGTTTTAGCTTTCTCCACTGAGGCGTTAACCCAGCTCAACTGGGGCGCAATCGCAGTGGTTCTCCCAGTGCTACCTTAGCCGATATAACGGAACGTAAGGTACCAAAACATGGGAGCCGGGCAAACCCAACTATTGACCCAAGACATGATGCGGAGCTGATGCATATAGTGCTATAAGTTCGGGGTGCCGCACTTGTGAAATTGTTCGGACTAATCACACCGTGATGCGGGAAACATAAGCCCCTAGTGTATTTAGCCGTACCAAAACGTACGGATGCGTAATGTCATAAATGAATATATGTATAAAAGATAAATGCAATTGGAAGCAAAAGGGTGCTGCATTACTTATTCAAGAAAAACTGCTATAAGTGCAGAACGATACAAATGGTGCGATAAGCAAGGGATGGGACTGTAAAATATATCCCCCTCTAGGGGTAGGCTACGGAATGGTGCATAAAACAGATTTAATGCTCGTAATGGAGACCACCTGGATATTCGTTGTAGCCTTTCTGCTTCCCTGGCTGTTGCATCGTGAGTTCGGCAGGTCTATTGCCGGACAGGGCCTCTGACGAACGGAGTCCTGTGGGTAAGAATAAAAAGAAAGAAAGAAAAAAGAACGACACACTTGAGAGCCCCTGGTGTGGTTGAACCGCAGTCTGGGCCTATCGTGGTCGCGCCCCTCTCCCCATGCCCATGGTATCTTCAGAGCGTAATGGTGTACGCGAAGGACCTGTCTTGATGTTTTACAGGGGCTGGGGTTGGGGCCGCACTGCTACGCGTGCTCGGCACGTGCCAGGTGGTCTTGTTGTAGGTTACTCTGGGCGCGCTTAGCTGTGTCCGGCCGTTTAACGGCCGGACTCGAGAATTGCCTTAAGAGGCTGCTTTGTACTTCTGCCGCGAGAGCCGCTGTGTGTTCCTCCGTTCGGAGGGAACATTCAGTGTTTCCGTTGACCATGATGACTCCTCGAGGGCCTAGCATCTTGATCTTGAGGTACGTCTGAGCAAGGCATGATAGCCACTGCGGAACGGGACTATGTCGAAGATTAACTCCTCGCTTCGGAAGTTATCCGGGGATCCGAAGACCACTTCCAGTGTAACTGAGCCTGTACAATTGGCTTCTAAACCTGGTATGACGCCTTTAAAGGTCGTCTTGGTAGGTTTGATCCTTGAGGGGTCTATGCCCATTTTGCACACTGTGTCCTGATAAAGCAGGTTCAGGCTGCTACCGCCGTCCATCAGGACTCTGGTGAGGTGAAATCCATCGACGATTGGGTCTAGAACCAATGCGGCGAATCCGCCATGGCGGATGCTGGTGGGGTGGTCCCTTTGGTCAAAAGTGATCGGGCAGGAGGACCATGGATTGAACTTCGGGGCAACTGGCTCCATCGCGTATACATCCCTGAGTGCACGCTTCCGCTCCCTTTTGGGTATGTGCGTTGCGTATATCATGTTCACCGTCCGCACCTGTGGGGGGAAACCCTTTTGTCCTCTATTGTTCGGCGGTCGGGTCTCTTCCTCGTCATCGCTATGCAGCCCCTTGTCACTGTTTTCGGCAATTAACTTGCCTGCCTGCTTGAATACCCAACAGTCCCTGTTGGTGTGGTTAGCTGGCTTTTCAGGGGTGCCATGTATCTGGCACAAGCGATCGAGTATTCGGTCCAAATTGGACAGACCCGGAGTAGTTCTTTTGAATGGCTTTTTCCGCTGACCGGGTTTAGAGCCTCTGAATCCGGCATTGACTGCCGTATCTTCACTGTTGTTGCTGTTAATGTGGCGTTTGTTTTTGTTACGACGCAGCCTGCCATTATGGTCCTTGGTATCCGGACTGCCAGAATGTTTGTTGAGGTTGTTGCTGCGTGCTAGCCAGCTGTCCTCACCCGCGCAGAAGCGGGTCATGAGTGATGTGAGGGCTGCCATGGATTTCGACTTTTCCTGTCCCAGGTGCCGGGCAAGCCACTCGTCGCGGATATTATGCTTGAAGGCTGCGAGGGCCTCCGCATCCGGACAGTCGACGATTTGGTTTTTCTTGGTTAAGAACCGTGTCCAGAATTGTCTGACCGATTCGTCTGGCTGCTGAATTATGTGGCTTAGGTCATCAGCGTCTGGTGGTCGCACATACGTGCCTTGGAAGTTATCGAGAAATGCGGCTTCCAGGTCTTCCCAACTCCCAATTGACACTGCTGGCAAGCTGTTAAGCCAATGCCGGGCTGGTCCTTTAAGCTTGAGGGGGAGATATTTGATGGCGTGAAGATCGTCACCGCGGGCCATATGGATGTGAAGGAGATAGTCTTCGATCCAAACCGCGGGGTCTGTTGTGCCATCGTAAGATTCAATATTCATGGGTTTAAACCCTTCGGGGATTTGATGATCCATTACTTCATCTATGAAGCATAATGGGTGTGCGGCGCCTCTATACTGGGAGATATCGCAACGGAGCTCAAAAGAGCTTTGTCTGTTTTGTTCGGCCCGGCCGGACTTACTGTGTCCGGAGCGACGGTAGTCGTCACGTATCATGGGGCGCCCACGTGATCCATAGATCGATCTTGATTGTCTTGCCCAATCCTCCAATATATCTCGCAAGTCCGGAGTGTTCCCCTGTGGCTTTGTGCCTTTCGAGCGATGCCTGGGTACGGGTCTAGTGAGGGGCCTAGAGGCCTCTCTATCGCGACCACGGGGTGGTCGGTCCGCCGTATTGTCTCCTGGTGATGCGGGTTCATACGCCTCCTCCTCTAATCGAGGGAGCAGCTTGCGTTTAGGGTAGCTTTTGGAGGGGCGTTCGAGCTCATGCTCTTCGGCCGCGAGGACTTCAGTCCATCTGTCGGCTAGCAGATCTTGATCAGCTCTAAGCTGTTGCTGCTTTTTCTTGAGGCTGTTCGCCGTGGCCATAATCCTGCGTTTAAAACGCTCTTGTTCGACGGGATCCTCAAGCACGACGAATTCGTCGTCGTCGAGGCTTGCCTCGTCTCCGAAGGGAGGCATGTAGTCCTCTACCTCTTCTTCTTCCGCTCTCTCATGAGGGCTGGCGTCTCTGTCCTCCTGCGCTGGATCTTGCTAGAGTGGATTGTCTTCGGCATTGTCCGGTGTATTATTATCTCCGGTGCCAGAATCTTCGTTTTTGCTCTGGCGGATTTAGAGTGGCGCCGCTGACGCCGACGCTTGGGCTGTTTCTTGGAGGGGTCATCCTCCGCTGCCCCTTCGCCATTCCCATCCTTTGGGATATCCACCATGTATATGTCATATGATGAGGTGGCTTTCCAGTGCCCAGTAGGCGCTGGTTCTTGGTCGTCTCCGGCATCGTCGTCCATACCGTCGATGTCTTCGGAGTCGTAGTCTAGCATGTCGGTTAGATCATCAACAGTGGCTACCATGTGGGTGGTGGGTGGGCTTTGAATTTCTTCGTTGTCCGCGTCCCAACCGTCCTGGCCGCAGTCCGGCCAGGTCTCTTCTGATAACGAGAGATACTTCAGCGAACTCAAGATGTTGCCAAAAGGTGAGTATTGAAAGATGTCCGCCGCGGTGAACTCCATGATCGGTGCCCAATCGGATTCGATCGAAGGGGGCGCTGGAGGTTCGGAGTAAGGCAAGGAGTCTGGCACCTCGGAGCCGCGAGCTTCGAAAGGAACAAGGTCAGTGTTCGGCTCTATCACCGTAGAGGTTGCAACCCCCGAGGCGATGTCTAGCAATCCATCCTCGATCTTCGCAGCCGGCTCCGAATTGAAGATCGGAGCAGGCTCGAGTGCGGCCTCCAGGGTACTGTCCGGCAGCAGAGCTAAATCATGCCCGTCGTGACAGTGCGGCACGCTCGGCTGTGGCTCGAATCCATCGAGGATCAAGTCCCCACGGATGTCGGCCGTGAAGTTCAAACTTCCAAATCTGACCTGACGGCCAGGGGCGTAGCTTTCGATCTGCTCTAGATGGCCAAGCAAATTGGCCCGTAGTGCAAAGCCGCCAAATACAAAGATCTGTCCGGGGAGGAAGGTCTCACCCTGGACTGCGTCGTTGATGACGATCGAAGAAGCCATCGAGCCTATTGGCGATGACACAGACGAACTCTCAATGAAAGCACCAATGTCGGTGTCAAAACCGGCGGATCTCGGGTAGGGGGTCCCGAACTGTGCGTCTAGGCGGATGGTAACAGGAGACGAGGGACACGATGTTTTACCCAGGTTCGGGCCCTCTTGATGGAGGTAAAACCCTACGTCCTGCTTGATTAATATTGATGATGTGTGTTACAAGAGTAGATCTACCACGAGATCAAGGAGGCTAAACCCTAGAAGCTAGCCTATGGTATGATTGTTGTCCGTCCTACGGACTAAAGCCATCCGGTTTATATAGACACTGGAGAGGGCTAGGGTTACACAGAGTCGATTACAATGGTAGGAGATCTACATATCCGTATCGCCAAGCTTGCCTTCCACGCCAAGGAAAGTCCCATCCGGACACGGGACAAAGTCTTCAATCTTGTATCTTCATAGTCTTGGAGTCCGGCCGATGATGATAGTTCGGCTATCCGGACACCCCCTAGTCCGGGACTCCCTCAGGAAGGCTTTTAAGCCAATGCCGGGCTGGCCCTTTGAGCTTAAGGGGTTAGTATTTTATGGCGTGGAGGTCGTCTCCTCTGGCCATGTGTATGTGGAGGATGTAATCCTCGATCCAGACTCCAGGGTCTGTCGTTCTGTCGTATGCTTCTATGTTCACTGGCTTGAATCGGGCTGGGAATTCAGGGTCCAGCACCTCATCGGTAAAACATAGGGGGTGTGCGGCGCCCCTGTATTTAGGTGTGCCGCCGTGTTCGGGCATTTTTGCATTACATCACTCACTGGAGCTTGCTTTCTTGACCTGTACACGGATCTAGTTGGGCCAGTTTTCTGGTGCGAATTCTTGGACGGATCGCGCGCCGTATTGAGTGCGGCGTCCTTTGATGCGTGAGATTGATCGTAGGGTCATCTATCCGACCTTGCGTCTTCCTTATTTTTTGACTGTGCGGGCTTTATGGCCTCTTCATCAAATTCTGGTAGTAGTTTCCGCTTCGGATAGCTCTTTGTGTGGCGACTACTGCCGTACTTGGGTGCGGTATTGAGTACTTTGCCCCATCTGATCCTGAGTGCATATTTCCCTGTCTTGAGCCTCCGCTTCTGCTTTCTCAGGCTACGTGCAGCGGCAACGAGCCTTTGGTGGAGATTCTGATGTTCCAGCAATTTGTCTGGCATGAGGTCGTCCGGGCTATTATCTTTCCTAGGGATTGGTTGTTCGGATTGTCCGCCCTGTTTGGACGGATGCTCAACGGCATGTTCGTCGTCCGTTGATTCACCCTGCTCTATGGCTGGGCCTTTGTGGAGGTGGGGCTTGGCCTTGCGCTTACGCCGCCGCTTTGATTGTTTTTCAGGGGAGCGATCCCTGGCCGCATCCTTTTGGTCCTCGTTGTCGTTGCTGTTGTATGTGTCCACCATGCATACATCGTATGATGAGGTGGCTTTCCGGCGCCCTATAGGTGCTGGTTCCTGATCGTCTCCTTTATCGGCATCCATACCGTCGATATCTTCAGAGCCGAAATCGAGCATGTCGGTTAGTTCGTCGACAGTGGCTATCAAGTGGGTGGTGGGTGGTTTTCGAACTTCATCGTCCACATCCCAACCACCCTGACTGTAGTTCGGCTGGGGTTCTTTCGACAAAGAGAGAAACTTTGGCGAATTTAGGATATCACCAAAGGGCGAGTGCTGAAAGGCATCCGCGGCGGCGAACTTCGTGATCGGAGCCTGATCAGGTTCGATCAAAAGAGGCGCGGAATATTCAGAGTCCGGAACGGAGTCCGGCACCTTGGAGTCACGGGCCTTGCAAAGGACTAGGCTGGTATTCGGCTCTATCGCCGCAGAGATTGCGGCTCCTGGGGTGGCATCCAACCGCCCGTCCCTGGCTAGCGCAGTCGGCTCCGAGCTAATGGTCTGAGTGAACACCTGGGCGGCACTCTGGTCGCTGTCCGGCGGCAAAGCTAGATCATGCCCATCGAGACAGTGCGGCGCGCCCGGTTGTGGCTCAAATCCATCGAAGATCAAGTCACCGCGAATGTCGGTCGTGTAGTTTAAGCTTTCAAACCTGACCTGATGGCCAGGGGCGTAGCTTTCGATCTACTCCAGATGGCCAAACAAGTTGGCCCGTAGTGCGAAGTCGTCGAACACGAAGATCTGTCCGGGGAGCAAAGTCTCGTCCCGGATCGCATCGCGATTAACGAGCAAAGAAGCCATCGGGCCTAAAGGCAATGACAGAGAGGAACTCTCAATGAAAGCACCAATGTCGGTGTCAAAACCGGCGGATCTCGGGTAGGGGGTCCCGAACCGTGCGTCTAGGCGGATGGTAACAGGAGACAAGGGACACAATGTTTTTACCCAGGTTCGGGCCCTCTCGATGGAGGTAAAACCCTACTCCTGCTTGATTAATATTGATGATATGGGTAGTACAAGAGTAGATCTACCACGAGATCGGAGTGGCTAAACCCTAGAAGCTAGCCTATGGTATGATTGTTGTTCGTCCTACGGACTAAAACTCTCCGGTTTATATAGACACAGGAGAGGGCTAGGGTTACACAGAGTCGGTTACAATGGGAGGAGATCTTCATATCGTATCGCCAAGCTTGCCTTCCACGCCAAGGAAAGTCCCATCCGGACACGGGACGGAGTCTTCAATCTTGTGTCTTCATAGTCCGGGAGTCCGGCCAAAGGTCTTAGTCCGGCCATCCGGACACCCCCTAATCCAGGACTCCCTCACCAGGCTATTGGGTTATGTGACTTAAGTCATCAGCATCGGGTGGTCGCACATAAGTGCCCTGGAAGTTATCCAGTAATGCGTATGCCAGGTTCTCCCAACTTCCGATGGAGTTTGCCAACAAGCTATTCAGCCAATGCCGAGCCGGTCCCTTTAGTTTTAGTGGGAGGTATTTGATGGCGTGTAGATCATCCCCACGGGCCATGTGAATGTGGAGAAAGAAATCTTCTATCCATACCGTGGGGTTTGTAGTCCCGTCGTAAGGCTCGATATTTATGGGCTTAAACCCTTCTGGGAATTCATGATCCATTACTTCGTCTGTGAAGCATAAGGGGTGTGCGGCGCCTCTATGTCGGGCTACATCACGACGCAGTTCAAATTCAGCCCAGCCGGATTTGTTTTTAGTGTATCCGGCGTGACGGTCATCGTCACGCGTTGGGGCACGCCCCCGTGATCCTTAGATCGATCTTGACTGTCCTGCTTAGTTTTTCAATTTGTCTCGCAGGTCATGCATGGAGCCCCGGGCCTTCGTGCTTTCACTTGTTTGGCGGCGGGGTGCGGGCAGGACTTCGGGTTGATACGCCTCTTTGTCTCGGCCACGAGGTGGCTGGTCAGCCACATCATGCGCTGGTAGTGTAGGTTTTAATGCCTCCTCCTTGAGTTGAGGTAGCAACCTACGCTTTGGGTAACTTTTGGTTGTGCGCTCAAATCCGTATTCCTCGGCAGCTAGGACTTCAGTCCATCTGTGAGTTAGCAGATCTTGATCAGCTTGTAGCTGCTGCTGCTTCTTCTTCAAGCTTTTTGCAATGGCTATAAGCCGGTGCTTGAAGCACTCCTGCTCGACGGGATCCTCAGGCACGATGAATTGTTCGTCGCCGAGGCTCACCTCGTCTTTGGAGAGGGGCATATAATTGTCATCCTCTCAGTCTCCATCAATTGCCTGTTTCTCAGGGCTAATTTGCCCATCCTCACGTCCAGCCTGCTCAAGGCTTGGTCGGGCGGGATTTTTTACGTCTTCGGCACCATCCGGATTGCTATCATCTCTTGCTTAGAGCGGCGCCGATGATGCCGGTGCTTAGATTGCTTCTCAAAGGGATTATCTTCCGTTGCCTCATCGTCATTGCTTTCCTTGGGGGTGTCCACCATATATATATCATATGATGAGCTGGTTGTCTAGCATCCTGTGGGCGGTGGTTCTTGTTCCTCTCCAGCATCGTCGTCCATACCGTCGATGTCTTCGGAGTCGAAATCAAGCATGTCGGTTAGATCATCGACAATGGCTACCAAGTGGGTTGTGGGTGGGTGACCAATCTCTGCGCCGTCCGCTTCCCACTCAAGCCGGACATAGTTCGGCCAAGAGTCTCCTGAGAGGGAGATAGACTTTAATGAATTTAGCATGTCGCCCAAGGGAGAGTGCTGAAATATATCCGCGGAGGTAAACTCCATGATCGGTGCCCAATCAGATTTGATAGGCATGGACGCGCGTGGTTCGGAACCTATGGCCGGATACGAATCCGGGGGTCCGATGACACAGATCCCTTCGGAGTTGAAGTCTGTGGTCGGCTCTATCGCCGATGAGGGTGCGGCTCCCATGGCAGGGTCCATCCACCCGTCCTCGGATGGCATGATCTGCTCCAGATTAAGAGTTAGGGCAGCCGCAGGTGCGATCTCCCGAACACTGTCCGAGGGCAGATCTAAGTCATGCTCGTCGTGACTGTTCAGCGCTCCTGACATGGGCTCGAATCCGTCGAAGATCAAGTCTCCGCGGATGTCGGCAGTGTAGTTCAAGTTTCCAAACATGACCTGATGGCCAGGGGCGTAGCTGTCGATCTACTCCAGATGGCCAGGCGAGTTGGCCCGCAATATGAAGCCGCCGAATATGAGGGTCTGTCTGGGGAGGAAAACCTCACCCTGGACCGCATCGTTGTAGATGATTGAAGGATCCATCAAACCTTATCGTGACGACATAGTGGAACTCTCAATGAAAGCACCAATGTTGGTGTCAAAACCGGCGGATCTCGGGTAGGGGGTCCCGAACTGTGCGTCTAAGGCTAATGGTAACAGGAGGCGGGGGACACAATGTTTACCCAGGTTCGGGCCCTCTCGATGGAGGTAATACCCTACTTCCTGCTTGATTGATCTTGATGATATTAGTATTACAAGAGTTGATCTACCACAAGATCGTAGAGGCTAAACCCTAGAAGCTACCCTATGTTTATGATTGTTGTTGTCCTACGGACTAAACCCTCCGGTTTATATAGCCACCGGAGGGGGCTAGGGTTACACAGAGTCGGTTACAGAGAAGGATATCTACATATCCGAATTGCCAAGCTTGCCTTCCACGCAAAGGAGAGTCCCACCCGGACACGGGACGAAGTCTTCAATCTTGTATCTTCATAGTCCAACAGTCCGGCTAGAGTATATAGTCCGGCTGTCCGAGGACCCCCTAATCCAGGACTCCCTCAGCATCGACGGCCATCACTTTGACCAACAACGAGAGAGAGGTTGTAAAACCAAGTTGGATTATTCTTGGTCCGTTTTATGATACATCTTGGTGATATGCCCTCTCCCACCGACTGAAAGTGTGTGTGTGTGTGTGTGTGTGTGTGTGTGTTTGTGTGTGTGTGTGTGATGGGGGGATGGCTATTTCGTACTATGCTAAATGAACCTCCGTGGGGGTGGGCATGCATTCGTAGCTTAGGATTCCCCTCTTGCTGACAAAAGGGGGGCAAGCAATACCGTGCACTTTGAGAGATAGGTGCCACATTGAAGTTGCATTTGGTATTTTAACATCAAACCACCCTTTTCATACATATATTTGGTTCACATGCAAGTGTGTTCGTGTTCTGACCATTTCCCGCGTCATTTTCGCCAAATTTATGAACATTAGACAAGTCGGATGACGCAACAGACACGGTTCACTCACACTAACCGTTTGCCACGCCGGTACCCCTGACACGCACATCAGCACAGTACATTGGGCTCCACGAGGCTTTCCCTCTCAAAAATATCTACCCGCCTGTAGGTTTTTTCTGTTTGATAACACACGGTTATTATGTTTCGACCGTGTGTGATGTTTGTTGTTCTCGCTCCCGCCTGCATTCTTCAAAACTATCTACCAGGCTCAAGGTTTTTTTTGTTTCATAACACACGGTTGTTATTTCCAGACCATGTGCGATGCACCATCATCCAAATTTTCAACAGCCCCGGCATTTCACTCCTGCGTTTGACTCTCGCGTAGTAAAATTTTCAATAGCCGCGTCATTTCCTCAGACACCCCCCCCCTCCAC